>NC_060277.1:23392600-23692600 GCF_021613505.1 Equus quagga
CTGGTAGAGATGCCAAGCCCTGCAGTCAGGCTAACTAAGGTCAGAGGGTGGAGTGTCCAACCTTAACAGAGTTGAAAGGGAGACAAAGGGTTAGGGAGCTGCACACCTAATAAAACTGCGTCAGCCCCATTATTCTACACCAAGACTTGAGTGACATTAGGATTGGTGTCCCTTGTTCTGAGAACTTGTCCATTGCTGTATTCTCCATCTCTTTTTGCTTTTTGTCCTTTGCTGTATTTCTTAGCATGTGAATTGCAACCACAAACTTGGATATATAAGAAAAACTATGTTTCTTTATTTTCTTTAAATAAAATTCAACTTGACTGAGCCCCTGCCACATCAGGATGGCAGGAAAATCTAATCTCTGTCAGTTCCCCATGCCCCACATCCCCAGATCAAACATAATATTTGGAGAGACCTCTCCAGTCTTCAGCCCTTATTGGTTACTGCTGAGATTCCCATGGTTGAAGCCACATAGATCCTTGAAATGAGGCGACTGTGTTTCTGCAGAGCATGGGAATCCTTGCTATGTTTGGGAACCTTGATGTTTAAAGGTTGTCAACCTTAAAAATAAAACAGCTAGTTATTTTACCAGCAAAACAAGTTTATTTGGGGAGAGTCAAAGAATTGCAATTTGGGATGTGCGTGCTATGGCAGACCATGGGCAAATCCAACAAGCAAGGGAGAGGAAGCTTATTTTATAGAGAAAAAGGAGGAAACTGGGTGAGATTGTTTTGAAGGAAAGTTCATTGGAGAAAAGCAGGAGTTCAGGGTGGTGATGGTTTTTCATTGGCTGAGTTGCTAGGGTAGTAGATTTCTGTTTGGGATGTAATGTACACTTTTTCCTGCAATTGACTATTCTTTCTGTTGAGGTCTGTAATTGACTGTCTTTCCTGTAATTGACTAGGAGTGGTACTGCTGAGAGCTCCCTGTTTTGGCCTCCCAACTCCATTTTACTTTTTCTTTCTTTCTTTTTTTTTTTGTTGAGGAAGATTCGCCTTGAGCTAACATCTGTTTCCATTCTTCCTCTTTTTGTATGTGAGCCGCTACCACAGCATGGCCACTGACGGACAAGTGCTGTAGGTCCATACCTGGGAGCTGAACCCAGTCTGCTGAAGCAGAGCATGCTGAACTTAACCACTAGGCCACTGGGGCTGGCCCTGTGACTCCATTTTAAATGATGTTTTCCTTGATTAATCACAAGTTCTCGCCTTTCTACGCAGACCATAAGTCTTGGCACCTCTCCAGGGTGCTACCAGGGGAATGAGGACACACCAATTTATACTCCTTTCCAGCCTAAGGAAATCTCCATTCTCTCTGTCAGTTTTATTTCTTTTTTTATTTTTTCATTTTTATTTTTTCTTTCTGCTTTTTCTCCCCCCCCCCCCCCCCCCCCGCCCCCCCGCCCAGTACATAGGTGTATATTTTAGTTGTGGGTCCTTCTAGTTGTGCTGTGTGGGATGCTGCCTCAGCATGGCCTGACAAGTGGTGCCATGTCTGTGTCCAGGATCTGAACCGGCGAAACCCTGGGCCGCCGAAGCAGACAGTGTGAACTTAACCACTCGGCCACGGGGTTGGCCCCTCTCCTTCAGTTTTAAATAAAGGCACTCATCCTGTTTTCCCTCTAAGACATCTAGCATAATTTCTTCAGTGAGGGGCCGGCTCCGTGGCCAAGTGGTTAAGTTCGTGCACTCTGCTGCGGCGGCCCAGGGTTCGGATCCTGGGCGAGGACATGGCACCGCTCGTCAGGCCACGTTGAGGCAGGGTCCCACATCCCACAACTAGAAGGACCTGAGACTAAGATATACAACTGTGTACAGGGGGGTTTGGGGAGATAAAGCAGAAAAAAAAAAAAAAAAAGATTGGCAACAATTGTTAGCCCAGGTGCCAATCCTTAAAAAAAAAAAAAAAAAATTTCTTCAGTGAGCTGAGACTCTAACAATACACAGGAAAAGGCACAGTCTTCAAGTAGCTTGAGCTTTCCCATTCTTTAGCCATCCCAGATGAAGGAGTACAAATGGCCTGGCTACCTGCTTGGAAGGAATAAAAGGGAAAATGTAGGACATTGGTATCTCCATAAATCATCTCGTCCTATCAATAAACTCTTTTGCAAGCAAATCAAACCTTGTCTTATTGGTTTTAAGAGTCAAAGGAATTTGTTCACACTCTAGGTCAATAAAGCCTGCGAGTCTGAGGGCTCAAAGTGCTCGCTGAAAAGAGATTTGGTGGCAGTGGCTATCCCAGTACCCTGGAGATCTTGTGTGGTTCCTAGGGCCTTGCAAGAAGGGGAGTGAAGTTGGGGCTGGCCCCATGGCATAGTAGTTAAGTTTGGCATGCTCTGCTCCTGTGGCCCGAGTTTGTGGGTTCAGATGCGGGGTGCAGACCTACACCACTCATTGGCCATGCTGTGGTGGCAACATACCAAATGGAGGAAGATTGGCACAGACGTTAGCTCAGAGCAAATCTTCCTCAAGTAAAAAAAAGAGGAAGATTGGCAACAGATGTTAGCTCAGGGCAAATCTTCCTCAGTAGGGAAAAAAAAAAAGGAAAGGGAGTGGAATGAGAGGAGTAAAGGATAAACACCTAGGTGTTATTGAATCCTGTAAAGGAAGAAGGCTCATTTCAAAGTGTTCTAAGTACTAAGGAAGTTCTGCTGGAAGTTATGGGTAACTAAATGAGGGAAAATTTACAAGTCAGATTAGAAACAGCCACGTAGGAGACACATTACATCATTTTCTGCAGCCACAGTTGGAACTAACAGAGAAAAAATCTATTTAATTGGGTGTAGAGGGGCAATTGATTTTAATTGTAGTTAGTAAGAGGAATCTTATGAAAAAAATTCAGAAATACAATTATTGAGAAATGTAAATGGGATGTCATGCTAAATATTTAAAAGCCTGCCACTAGGAGGAGACAAATGAATTAAAAATTGTTTAATCTGCTCTTCGTCCTTGAGAACACATTTTCTAAATTAAGACGAGCCTAGATAAAAAATATATTTAGCAGCAGAATTCTAGTAAAAGAGCCTTTAGTGAGTATTAACATCTTGCTTTAAAAATGAACATTTTACACTTAAATAATAGTTTATACTCCATTCAGGTCTTTTTTTTTTCCTTTTTAATGTATACATTCTTACTCCGTTTTAGATCTGAAAACTAAATGCTAGACCAGTGGCCTTCAAATTCCTGCTGCATCAGAACCAGCTGAAGTTTGCGTTCAGCTGGGGGGCTTGTTAAAACGCAGGTTGCTCAGCCCCCCGCTGAGTCTGGATTCAGCAGGTCAGGTGTAGGACAGGACAGAAAATGTGCATTTCTGACAAGTTCCCAGGCGATGCTGATGCTTCTGGTCTGCGGAACAGACTTTGAGAACCACTGTGCTAGATGGCTGTAGAAGGAAACCATTTGCCAACAACCAGAGTCAATTCAACATTGAAAACACACTAAAGTATTTCAGTTTGCTAGAAAGTAACTTAGGATTGGAAATAAGATTGGAATGATCATTGCTGGAGGGCTTTGAATTCAAAAGAAAGCAGTTTATATTTAATTTGGTAGCAGCACAGCACTATTAGAAGCCCCTGGAGTGTGTTTTAGGCAGTGGTGAAAATAAAATGGCACCTAGAGAGACTGAGGGCAGAGAGACGGGGTGGCGTCTACAGGGCTCCTTCCCAAACGAGAGCACAGGTTACCCATATGAGGCTGCTGAAAACAAGAAAATGTTCCCAAACCATCATTTTGGCTCATTGACAAGCAACTAACATTATTCCTTTAATTTTAAAACAAAAATAGACTGGGGAGGATACAGAAGCTGTATAACTTTTGAAAGATAACAGGAGTCTACCAAGAAATTTCTCCAAAGTGGGTCAGGAAAAATTTAAAAGCTGCTAAGGGCTACATTCCCTAAGGTTACCCTCCTTTCCACCTTTTATATTTTCTCTGCTGTTAGAAGTACTTTTTTTTTTAATTTTATTTTTTATTTTTCTTTTTTCTCCCCAAAGCCTCCCCAGTACATAGTTGTGTATTCTAGTTGTGGGTCCTTCTAGTTGTGGCATGTGGGACAGCCGCCTCCTCAGCATGGCCTGATGAGCGGTGCTAGGTCCTCACCCAGGATCCGAAACGGCAAAACCCTGGGCCACTGGAGCAGACTGCACGAACTTAACCACTCAGCCACGGGACCGGCCCCTAGAACTACTTTTGTGGAAAAGTTTGAGAAATACTGGTCTAGGTCAAAAGTACATGACAGTGTGGAACATCAGGATGACATCGTAATTGGAGAGGTGCCAGGTTTCAGCAGCCCCCGTGATAGATGGTAGAATCTGCAGAATTTGGCTTCTAATTAGATGGAGTAGGATGAGGGGAAGAGAGAAGAGGATGAACAGAGAGAGAGAAAAAATCCAAATTACTACAATTAAGAGCCTAGATGACTGGTTACATGGGAGTTTTTGTTTTGTTTTAAAGGAAGAAGAAAAACACGGGGAGGAACTAGTTTGAGGGGTAAATGTTGAGGCTGGCCTTGGACACTAAGTCTGAGCTCCCTGGAGTGTAGTTAGGTGGAGCTAGCAGCTAGTAGTGGAAATGTAGTCATGGAACTTGCGAGAGTTTAGAGGTTAAATTCTAGAGGCATCTTTATAGAAACAAGTTGAAGCCTTTTCCTAAAATCTGGTCCTAAGAGGTTTCAGATAGGTGGCTTACTCAAGGGAAAGGGTAGAAAAAGGAATATCAGGGTCAGGCCCAGTGGCCTAGTGGTTAAGGTTGGCGGGCTCCACTTCAGCGGCCCAGGTTCAGTTCTTGGGCACGGACCTACACTACTCATCTGTCAGTGGCCATGTTGTGATGGCAGCTCATATACAAAAAAAAAAAAAGAGGAAGATTGGCAGCAGATGTTAGCTCAGGGCAAATCTTCCTCAGCAAAAAGAAAAGAAAAGAAAAGCAATATCAGTGTGGAAAAGCAAGCATTTAAATATTATTGACTTAAAAACAAAAAGTTTAGAGGTGTTCCAAAGTTTAGTTTAATGTGATAGGCAAAGGAAACCCAGAGACAAAGCATTTGAGAGCTATCAGTGGGAAAGGTAATTTGGCAGATGTGTGTTTTGGGGAGCATGGCTTGGAACAGGAAGCTTTCTGTAGATACTTAGGTATGGGGAGATGAGATCCTGGGTTAGGGCAGTGACTGAGGAAAACAAAAGGAGAGGTCAGAGACATTCGTGTTGAAAAAGCAATTGGACTTTGGTGAGTGCCTAAACCAATAGGAGAAGGAAGTTTACAAAAATCTCCAATTATAAGCATGAGAGTCAGTTCAGAAGTATGGTTTTGGCGACATGAGGTGGAGCCCCAGCTGCTCTGGCCAAACAGACAAAAGGGTGAGTAAGCAGGCCAGTGGTTCCCAAGTGTGGTCCCCAGACCTGTGTAGTCAGCATGTTGTTACAAACGCAAATTCTCGGGCCCTGTCCCCAGACTTCTAAATCAGAAACAATGGGAATGGGGCCCAACCATCTGTGGTTTAACCAGCTCTCCAGGTGATTCTGATGGACACTGAAGTTGAAAACTGAGCTCGGCCAGTCAGATTGTTTTTTCTTTCAAGAATCTGAACTGGGATATACAGAATCAGTCTGTTGATTGTGGGAGGGAAGCTGAAAGTCGGTTATAGAGAGACTATGAGTAAGCTGGAATTATGAGTAAGCAGAAGCTATGACTAAAGGAGCTAGTTGCTACGGTCATAGAGACGGAGGAATGGTGACACGCCATGGTGGAGGAGTACTGTATTACTGCTGCAGCCAAGAGCGACAAGTGAACTCAGTGGCTAAGTGTGCGTGGAATTTGTCCAGTTCCATGTTCATTTCAGTTCCCAACTGAAGCCCAATCATATTGCTATTCTTAGGTTCCTCTGATATTCTTATCTCCTTTATTGTCACGTGTATCCTTAAAATAGACCAACTTCCCATTACTTGAGGTGACCTGAGTGAATCTGTGTTCCCAAAACATAAAAAGCTGGTACAGCTCCCAAGCAGACAGGGTGAAAGTTTAAATTAATAAAAAGAATTCCTTTAAAAAGATGATGAGCATTTTTAAAAAAATAAAATTTACCGTCAACCACTTTTCAGTGTATGGTCCAGGAGTTGAGTAGATTCGCGTTGTTGTGTGAGCAATCTCCAGAACTTTTTCATCTTGCAAAGAATTACTTTCAAAGAATTACTTTTTGATGAAATGTATTTAATGCTATCACTTTTCCTCCTGAGCAACTGGACAATTTCCACACTTAACCATCAGGTTCATACTTGGAGTTTTGTCTGTTTTTTTTAAATCTGTTATTGGCCTCCCTATTCAGGCAGTCACTCTGAAAAAGAACTATTACTTTTTCACCCAGAATGTCTCTTGACCTCACCTCTCATTTCCCTCAGCTACTGTCCTAACCCACGTCTAACCTTCCCATGCTCAGATTTCAACATCTTCTGTGTATGGTGTCTTTATCTTCTCTTTTTCTATTTTTTTATAGGTTTTACATTTTTCGTGTTGATCTTCCAATAATAACCATCGTGCCACTCAGGTAGAGGTGTAAAGATTAAAAAGGCCATCAACCGTTGATGAGTGAGGCAGCAGCCCGGCCTCGCCTCATCTGCATCTCAGGCTCCCCTGCCTGCTCCTTGACCCTCGTCTGGTCAAAGAGGGGTTGAATGAGAAGAAACAGTCTCTAAATTTTTTCCATCCCTGACATTGCCTATACCATTATATTTTGCTTTATCATCTTGATGGCATTTCCCTTTTGTCTAGTTACAAAATATTACTTATTTAAATAGCTTGGTCTTGGAGCACTATCATGTTATTATCAATACATTTCAAGAAAGGAAGTCAAAGCTCGAAGAACAAAGCTGTTATCCTTCGGGTGTTACAAATGTTGAATTTATGACAGTCTGGCTGGTATCAGAACGTACTACACGTTATCAAACCTCGCACTCTTCCTTTTCACCCACCAACTAACCCTTGTGTTTCAACCGAGCCAATCTGTTGAAACTCTACATCCTGCCTTTTTTTTTTCGTTCTTTCTTTCTTTTTTTGGCCACTGGGCCTTTGCGAATGTCATTTGCTCTGCCAGGCTGACCTTTGCTCCTTTTCAGTCCATGCCCATGACTTCTCTCACTCCAAGAAATATGTCTTGACTAACCTACTCTAATCTCACATTCATTCATTCAACCTAAGTTACTGAGCGCTTAATATCTGCTAAGCCCTCCCTCCACTTTTCCTATGAATTTCTGCACGCAGCTGTTGAATCAAAGAAGGAGGTCATTAGGCAGAGCTGGCTTTAAAACCTAGGCCTGTAAATGCCTCAAGTTTACGAACCCTAAACCTAAGGACAACCAATCACAAACAGCCAACGAGGCTTTAGGCTCTAGCCAATCAACAATCATCTTACTTTGCTTTCGCCCTTTCTCCATAGAATTCTCCCCATTTCCTGTATGCGGAGTGCTCCCCGCCCGCTTCTGATCTGGCGCTGCCTGATTCCAGTAGATTTTTGCTGAAATAAACTCTTAAAAAGGTTAATATGCCTCAGTTTATCTTTAACACGACTTTGAATCATATCGTTCACATTCCACTTTGTATTTGTTAGTTGGTGTATGTGTATTTTTTTCTCAACTTGATTTTAAGCGCATTGAGTTAATTTTTTGGCTTCTTTGTACAGTGTTCTGGCTTCATCAGGGTTATGGAATGAAGGGATGGATGGATGAATTAAATAATGTGAAACTGGTTGAACTCAGAGGAATTTGAGGGAAATAACTAGAATTTAAAAGTCATTTTAAGTTCAAACAGCTTTGAGGGTTACGTTGTAAATGATTCAATTGAGTGGCCCATGTCTGTGCTGTGCACTCCTCCTTGAGCATTTTTGACTGGAATCACTTATTTTTGACGCTTATGCATTCACCATTTACATTATTTCTTCTCTATAGAAGTCAGTTGACCCAGTGACGGACACATGTTAAGCGTTCAGAAAGTGCTTGTTAATTATCAAAAGGAATGATTGTGTATTGTGTTTAGCCTTTGCCATAAGAGTAAAAGCTCCTTCATGGCAGGGACCCAATATTTGAAGTAGTCAATATATGTAAGGTGCTTGGAACAGAACCTGACAGTGTAAACCGTAAACACGGTGTATATGTTTGCCACTATCCAAATTATGAGTATCCAATTTCCAACACATACATTTCTGTATAAAGCCTGTCTTATTGCAGAAAACCTAATCCACAGGGTTTGTCCTTCCTTTCCTTCCTTTCTCCTTTTCTGTTGCAGAGAAGTAGACACTTCAAACCAGGATATTACCTTATTGCAGGGCAAACCTGTACAGAGAAAGCTTAGCTCTTTTACTGCATGCTGGTGAGCCAGAGATCAGCACTCAATCTTTTCTACAGCTTCCCCATAATTAAAACCACATAAAAAGGGCAGGGATTCAAATGAGTCTACCGTGTTTTCTCACTTACCAGAAAGCATCTGGGTAGGCACCAAGGGTAACAAAACACAAAGCCTATGGTAGCAACAATCCTATGGCCAAGTCATCTCCTGTCCCCGGTCTCTGTGGAGACCATGTTGACTCCAGGCCTCTCCGTCCTTCCTAGTCTCTTCTCCAGGAGGCTTGC
The DNA here is from genome assembly GCF_021613505.1 of Equus quagga. NCBI lineage: Eukaryota > Metazoa > Chordata > Mammalia > Perissodactyla > Equidae > Equus > Equus quagga. Next base: position 23,401,218 of record NC_060277.1, read on the forward strand.
TAGCCTCTGATAGGTGGAAAACACTCCCAAGACCAAACCAGAGTGTTTGTAACTCCCCATCCCTCTCCCCTTAAGAGTGAGATGAGCTTCAGCTACTGATGGCTGGAGGACGGATCCCTGACAGCAGGTGTGCCCGGGAACCCAGGACGGTTTGTCTACAATGGGCTCTTTGTTGGTGTATGTATCCACACTGGATACATTAATGGGCTCTTTTTAAATGAGGCTTTCTTCTTATCATGTGACTTCTGGCAAGTTACTTAAGATTAGAATTTCTATTTCCCTGTTTGTAAAAAGGAACTTATAGTAGAATGCTAGTGCTAGAAGGAACTTCTAGACAATGTAATATAACTCTTTAAATTTTTATAGAGAAGCTAGATCCAGAGACATTGAAGGACTTGCTTAGGTCAAAGAGCTTGTAAGTGGTGGGGTCAGGAGTAAAATTTGTGGAATTTAGTTAATTTTGCTTTTAACAAAGGGCTAAAATTGGGGAAACTAAAATTTTGGCTTGAAGGCCAAAAATGTAAACGCTATCGGTACTTTACTTTTTTGATATTAATTATTTCTGAAAATCTAGCAAATGAATAAAAACATAAAGAATTATTTTCTAGTATTTCATCTAATGAGAATATAATAGAAACTTTGCCGTTAAACAATAAGATACAGAATTTTAAAAGTTTCCTTCTTTTCCTTTTTGAGGAAGATTAGCCCTGAGCTAACATCTGCTGCTAATTCTCCTCTTTTTGCTGAGGAAGACTGGCCCTGAGCTAACATCTGTGCCCATCTTCCTCTACTTTATATGTGGGATGCCTGCCACAGCATGGCTTGATAAGTGATGCATAGGTCCATGTCTGCGATCTGAACCGGCAAACCCCAGGCCACTGAAACCAAGCACATGAACTTAACTACTACACCACCGGGCCAGCCCAAAAGTTTCTGTGAATACGTATTTTTCATAATTTTGGATCATAATTTTAATTAATGTTTTAATGAATCAATTATTTTAAAAAATTATTTCAGTATGGTATATGAACTATATCTCAGTTAAAAAATGGTTCTAATTTTCTATCACTCATCAAAAGTATATTTCACTTCCATGAACCTAAATTCTACTTAAAGATTTCTAAATATAATTTCAGATATACAGAAAAGTGGCAAGGATAGTACAAAGAGTCCCCAGATAGTCTTCACATTCTAACATTATATATATATATTTCTATGTTTCTATTTATATATACACTTTTTTTTTATGACCCATTTAAGAGTAAGCTGCAGACATGACGCCCTTTTAACCTTAATTCTTAACTGGAAAAACTATACCACACCCAGGAACTGGAGAGTAATCCAGTATCGGTCTTTTCACCAACACCCACTCAGACAGATAATAATCATTGTTGATCGCATCATTTTCAAATTGTAGCATCTTCTGACTTGAACAATGATAGATAAAAATCTAGCTGTAAGAACAATTAATATAGTCTTTTCTCTCATAGATATTTACTAAAGAGTACATTGGTGCCCTGGTGGATGGAAGAATAAAACATCCATACTTCGTTCATTTGAGAGTTGCTGAGCTCAACAAAGATTTCCCTCTCTCTGTCTCTCTCTTTTATACTTTTGCCCTATTTTCCCCTTATACGCTGAAGCATTTTCTTTCAGAGTGAGAAGAGGATTTAAAATAAAATGCATTTGCTTGTAGCTGAAGGATCAAAGGCTCAAATCAGAGATCTAAAATGACCAGTTCTGAACTCTCTAAGAATTCAGTTTTGTTTTCTTCACTTTTATGGTTGTGTTAGCTGTTTCCGTTTCTGTTGAAGTTGGAATGAAATTGGAGGGTGTCAAATAGGTCTTTGAGAAGTGTCTCTTTCTTGCTTCTATTGCACTGTCTTCCAGCTGATGTTGACACTCAGTGGCTGCTTACAGTACTAAGGAAACTCTTTAACTTGTCACCTTGAATACACATTCTATCCAGATCTCCACATGAATCAACAGCCAGAGATTTTGTGAGATCATATTAAGGGGACAGTGGACAATTAACACAGGTGCCCTTATAGTAAAACTGCCACAGGAGCGCTGAGTAGCCAAAGGGAACAGAGGGACAATAATAATACTTGACGTTTATTTAAGCACACTGGATTTCCAGAGCTATCCTTTGCGAACAAGGCATCCTTGTGTAGGAAGTTAGTTATCATCATTATATAGATAGCATAAATAATCAGAGAGCAAAATGGCCTGGCATAAGCCAAGCTCATCTCCATGAGCATGAGAGTTTTTTTTTTTTTTTTTTTTGAGGAAGATCAGCCCTGAGCTAACTGCTACCAATCCTCCTCTTTTTGCTAAGGAAGAGTGGCCTGAGCTAACATCCATGCCCATCTTCCTCTACTTTATACGTGGGATGCCTACCACAGCATGGCGTGCCAAGCGGTGCCATGTCTGCACCCAGGATCTGAACTGGCGAACCCCGGGCTGCCGAAGTGGAACTGTGCACTTAACCGCTGTGCCACCGGGCCAGCCCCATGCATGAGAATTTTATAGCAACAACTTTTTAACAACAGTTAGACCCTTATTCCTGGTTTTAAGCATAAACCTTTGGAACACACTTATTTCTCATATTTGAAAGGACAAATTTATGAAAGATGTCTAAACCTTAGTTATAACCTCGTCATTCTGTGCTCACCAGTGTGAAACTGGCTTCTTACCAGATGAACAGAACATGACTTACTGTTTCAGTAGTGTCTAATATTGAGAGGGTACTGCCATCTTTCTGGTGCCAGTGTGGCTTTGGCTAGTTAAGGTCTGAAAAAGAATACTTTATAATGTGAACACAAGTCAAATGCACGTAATTTTCCTAGTGTTGATAGTCAAAAGACTACTGGTAAAAACAACCCCAACTAACCTCATTGCCTGCTGTAGAAATGCAGTGTCTGTGGATATTTATCAAGCTCCCCTAGTACGTGAGACTCTTTTATGTATTCATGACTGTGGAATAAATTAAAATTTGATGATGCAACTTGATGACTTTGCACTAAGATTTATGAGGCTGTGATTTTTCCACAAAGATAATGTTTCTTTTCATACTTTATGAAATACTCATAGTTTGAAATGTAGGATAGCAGCTAGTTAAGGATAAGACAATCTAACATTAAATACAAATTTTCCTGTAATTTAAAAAAAGCACGTGACTAAGTAGTTGTTATTAGATCTGCCTTTTATTTTATTCCTCCCCAGTCTTTGTTTAAAATGACATCTTTACTATAAGCAATGAACACCACTAAGGATCATCTAACTGGATTTTCCCATGCTCTGTCTTTTAGTTTGTATTTATTTTGTCCGGTGTTAACTCTTACATCTGGGTGTGTTTGGGTTTTTTTTTTTTTTTTTTTAAGGAGAGAGGTGCTTGCTTCAGAGCTGCAGAGCTCCTATAAGGATTCATCATATAATTTTCTCTGGTAGGTTGGGAACACAAATGGGCATCCCCAGTGGCTTTTCATAAGCCCCTGATAACTTTAGACACACTTTAAGAAGAAGAAAAAATATTTTACTCACATGAGGCTAAATTAACAGCATTTATTTATCCTTCATGAACTTGTGTCCATGAAACACTGCCCAGTATCTGATAGGCAGTTTGAGAGTATGGGACCATGGCTTACTTATGATTGTTTGGTGTTATCCTTTGGTATTAAGCATGAAACAGTGCACATTGTAGGAGACTGATAGATATTTGATGAATTGGAACAACTGCAAAATATCAGTTCTGTAATAAAACTGGATAAAAATTCAGTACAAAAGGGCAAAAAAGGATTGACCTGGGAAAACAAAGCAACCTAAGTTCTTCTAACGTTCCTAACATTAAAACCACAGATATTTCTATTCAGAAGTATCTTACCAAATCCAAGTGGCTATCACTTAAAGTTGAAGCTTGGAAAAAAAGATAAAATATACCAATAAAAAGTAATTTCAAATTTCTTATGTATTATTGTGTTTGATAGTATCGACGTTCTCTTTGGAGAAATAGCAAAGGTTCTTTTTTAAGCGGCGTGGAAAGAAAGTGTCGCACTACTAATGGGGATGTGGGGATGGGCAGAAGTTTCATGGAGCACTTCATGATATCAGCGCTAACTTTCGGTGACACATGTCACATCCTAGATTAGTCACGAGATAGGAAGTTTAAGAAAGGTCCAAAAGTGACAAATTACAATATAAAACTCAAATATAAGTGCCTTTTTCATTAAAGAAATGAATGAAAGAAAAAGCCTCATGACCTTCACCCAAGTTCCCAGCTGCCTCCTTTATAAAATGAGAAAATTGGATTGGATAATACTAAGGTCTCTTCCACACAGCTTGCTTAATGCTTTTTCAGGAACAAAAAGTTTCGGTGGCTGAGACAAGGAGCTGACACAAGCCAGTAACTACAAGAATAATGATAAGGATGATAGAGTAATATATAGTCTCCCATTCAGTAATGCAGATCGGTGGGCTTCTGGAGCACTGTACAAGCTTGTTATCCACCTGATGTCATCCACACTTAGAATCTTTTGTCAAAATTTGCCATAAAGGAGTTTGCAGAGCTCTAGAGATAGACTACACCACAGTACGGTGGTCAGGAAATCCTTGTTCCAGCTCTCTGAGCGTCCTTCATTGTGCAAGTTCTTCGTAAGCATTTGCATCCACTACGCTGTAAACTCTTGCAGGGCAGGGATCACAGCTCCTGCCGTGTCTACAACCCATTATACCTTGTGTAGTGCTTTGCACATAGTAGGTACTCAAATAATGTCATTTGAATGATCTTTTTGTCTATAAATAATGAAACCTAGTTTTTATTTTTTAATTTTTTTTAAAGATTGGCACCTGAGCTAATATCTCTCGCCAATCTCTTTTTTTTTCTTCTTTTTCTTTTTCTCCCCAAACCCTCCAATACATAGTTGTATATTGTAGTTGTGGTCCTTCTGGCTCTGCTGTGTGGGACGCCACCTCAGCATGGCCTGACGAGTGTTGCCATGTCCACACCCAGGATCCAAACCGGCAAAACCCTGGGCCGCCAAAGCAGAGTGTCTGAACTTAATTAACCACTCGGTCACGGGGCTGGGCCTGAAACCTAGTTTTTAAACGGCATTTAACATTAAAGAATATAATATTCATATATCTACCACCTAAAACATTTGCTTTTCCTTACGCTCATTAAACATTTGACCCTTTCTTCAGGGGTCAGATTAGGTTTATTCTTCTCTATGAAGCACTAATTGGCTGTTACAGCCTTGATGATGGCTTCTTGTTTTTTGTACCACTCACATGGCTTAGCATATTGGGTGAAATATTGGGTCTATATCACATTAGATTTTTAGTTTATCACAGGTGTTACCAAGTGAAGCCTTGCTGCCCGATGCACGTAGAAGCCAATACTATAGCACTGGTTTTTGAGAGAAGGAAGAGCTTTATTGTAGGGCCAACCAGCAAGGAGACAGGAGACAAGACTCAAATCTGTCTCCCTGCGCTGAAGCTGGGACAGACTTTTAGGGAGCTGGGAGTGGGAGTGGTTATACAAAATGTTAACCTGGTGGAATCTGATTGGAGGGTGGGAGTGTAACAGTCTTATAAGTCATATGTGCTACACATCAGGGACCCTTTGCTTCTTATTAGGAGTTCCCCATTCCACTTTCTGTTTACACTGAGTTCTGTAGTTGGGGAAATTTTGGTTCCTAGGCTGCTCCAGGTCAGCTGAGGACAAAGTTTCCATCTACACGACTTAGAGTTTTTGCTTTGTTACCCCTGCAAAGCAACTTTTGAAACAAGATTGTCATTGATACAATAGGATACAAAAGGGCCAGTACAAATTAGCCTATGCTGGTTACAGGGAAAGAAGCATTCAATGCCTCCTTGTATCCTGCAGGCATGGTGCCTTAACAACAAAGGTTCTAAATAAATATTTGGTGATGATCACAGGGATCATAGTGATCAATAATAAGTGATTTGCTGTTAACAGTTCAGATCAGTTGCTTATAACAAACAAACAAACAAACAATGTAGCTGCAACTACACGTTTTCTAGGAGGAAAGTGCTTTGGGGTGGCAGCTTTGCTCCCGTGCACCTTGGTACAGGCCTCCCTTCCAGACACCTGCAGCCTGTCTCAGCTCATACCCTTCTCTATAGTTTATTGTCTTCGTTTTCCTGGGAGCCAAGGGATTTGGAGGAGGATTAAGCATGAAAAAAAGAAAGAGAAAATTAAAATGTTTTTCTGTGAGTTAATTGTGAACATATTGTACAAAGAGTAACAAAAAATAGATAAGCAGATCTCGAGGACATTATAATCTAATGGGATAATCTGTATACATACAATGAAAGTTATGTAAGAACATGTAATGCAGAACTACAAATGTAATATATCATGTCTAAACAATTGTACCTCTATACTCAGAGCCAGAACTAGTCAAAGCAGGCCTGATGGAAGGAGAGAGGCAGGAAGAGGATAGAGGAGGGAAAGAAGGAAGAAAAAGCAAGATGAAGACGGGCGCTAGGAAGGAGGGATGGCGCGAAGTGCAGCTTTGGGCTGAGCGTGCATGACCCGTGCGGTTGAGTGAGCCGACTGGGTTCCTGGAGCTCACGCTCCACAGCAGGTTAAGAAACTGAATAAGGAGGAGGTAAGTTGACTAAGTGGGCCTTAAGGCTCAGTGTTAATAATGAACAGTTTCTATGAGGAGCTGCCTTAAACATTTCATAAAACCTTTGAAGGTTTATGAAAAAGGACTTATGATATATTCAAAATGGCGCTTGAGGAAGAGGATTTGTGCTATAATAATAATAGCTAACATTTACTGAACACTTACTGTATGCCAGCGGCATGTATGTAAGCGCTTCACATATTAGCCCTTTAATCTTACAACCCGAGGATGGAGACACTCTTATCTCTACTGTACAGACAGGGAAACTGAGGCAAAGCTCTGTTAAAGTAACTTGTTTCCCAAAGTTCCCATTGCTTCTAAATAGCAGACCTGGAATGTGAACTCTGGCAGTCTGATTCTAAACCTGGTGTCTTAACCATTAAGTGACATGGCCTGTCTTTCCACGGAGCTGTTTCTCTATGTGAGAGACAGCTAGGAGATTCCTGAGGAGGTTGTAATAGTCCCAAGCACATCATGCTGAGCCCCTGAGCTTGGTGTGATCACAGAACACGCAGGGAAGGGATGAACCAGAAAAAGTCCCAGTGGAGAATCAATCCGACTGGCGAGATACATTTGAAAATGATGAGAGAGATTAGGGAGGTAAGGATGATGTCAGTGTTTATGTCATTTCATCCCAAAAATATTTTTTGAGTACTTACTCTGTGCCAGGAACTGTGTTATGCGTGCTGGGGAAGAAACACTGAACCAAATAGGTAAAGTCCCACACTGAGGGAGCCAGATTATGTTACTAGTAGAAAACCAGTTAGACATGCACAAGCCACGTCCAGAAGGAAACACAACGGCACTGCTTGTCTAGGAGGGAACAAGACGGAAGCAGGGCACGGACAGCAGGGAAACTTCAGTGTTATCCCTATTGAATTTTAACACATGAGTATATTATCTATCTAAAAGTTGAAATTATTTTTAAAAAACTGAGATAATGAGACTGTGTGCTGTGTGTATATGTGTGTGCATATGTGCATATGTGTGTGTGTGTATTTGCCTGCATATGCATAGACTTTTTGGCAGTTCATACAAGAAACTGGCAAACCTGGATGCCTCTGGGGAGGAGGATTTGAGTAGATGGGGAACAGAGGTAGGAGAGTGACTTTACACCCTATACCCTTTGGTGCCATTTGCATTTGTATGAATTCCGTTATTGAATATATCATGCACAAGTATTAATTAAAATTAACTGAGCTTTGAAAATAGTAAGCAGAAACCTAGGAACAGAGGTTTTATATAGGAAGAAAACCCCACAAGTTTTTAAATGTTTTACATACTAGTGTGCTTTCTGCAAGTTGTAACTTTTACCAAATTTAACATTCAAAGAAAAAGCGTGTATGTATGCACACGCGGTGTAGGGGAAACAAAAACGTTGGTGTTTGTGAAAATGAGGGAATTGAAATATTTTGGCTTTTGGCTAATGTGGGAAAAACTCCTCAGCTATCAAAATTCCTAGATAAGGTTTCCAAAAACACCTGAGGCAGTTTCATTTCATACAATAGACACTCTGTTGAAACAGGTTCAGGTGGTGCCCAGTCTCCACCCATAGGCTTCAGGGGTTTTGCGCTTTCTCGTAGAACTAACTAACCCTGACATGACAGCTTGTACTGTGTTTGAAATCTCCGTTGATCCACTCAGCCCCAAACCAAATTGGATCGCAAAACCCCTTATTCTTTCCCAGAAGTAGGACGGCCAATTTGGTGAAACCGTGACAAGAAATTTAGTTTTGTTGCAGATAGTTTAACTTGCAGGGTTTTAAAAACAGCTTTATTGAGGTATAATTAACACACAATAAATTGCACACACAAAAAGCATACAACCTGATCAAGTTTGCCATGTGTACAGCTATCACCACAATCAAGATAACGAACATACTCATCGCCTCTAAAAATTTGCTTGTGCCCTGTTGTAATCTCTCCCTTCTGCCCCTCCACCCAGACGGCCTCCTCTCCCTAGGCAAACACTGTCTATCACTATAGAATAGTTGGCAATTTCCAGAATTTTGTATAAATGGAATCATACAGTATGTACTCTTTTTTGTCTGCTTCTTACACTCAGCATAGAGATTCCTCTGTTATTTGTATCAAGAACTTAAAATTAAAATTTAAAATTCATGCACACGTCTTTGTATGAACATATGCTTTCACTCCTCGTGTGAATGTGTAAATGGAATGACTGATTCCTGTGGTAGATGGATTCTTAACTTTTTAAGAAACTGACAAACTCTTTTTCAAGTTGGTGTGCCCACCAGCAGTGTATCCCAGCTGCTACACATTCTTTCAAACACTTTAATATTTTTTAAATGACAGCTTTGAGATATATTTCATATACCATGAAATACACCATAACGTATTCACAGAGATGTGCACCTATCATCACAATCAATTTTAGAACATTTCCATCAGCCCAAAAAGAAACCCCTGTATCCATTAGCAGTCATTCTCATTCTCCCCCCAACCCTCAGCCCCAGTCCTATGCAATCACTAATCCACTTTCCGGATTAATCTATGGATTTGCCTATTCTGGACATTTTACGTAAACGGAATCATAATACGTGGAGTTGTCTGACTGGTTTCTTACACATAGCATGTTTTCAAGGTTCTTCTATCTTCTAGCATGTTTCAGTACCTCATTCCTGTATGTGGCTGAATAGTGTTCCATTGTATGGCTATACCGTGTATCCATTCACCAGTTGATGGACATTTGGGTTGATTCTACTCACCAACCTTTTAAATTGTAGCCATTCTTATAGGTATGTAGTGCTACCTCATTGTGGTTTGAGTTTGCATTTTCCTAATGACTAATAATGGTTTATGTCTGCAAGTCTTTATTTCACCTAGGTTTTTGAAAGATATTTTCACTTGGTAGAGAATTCTAGGTTTAGAGTTTTTCTCATTCCTTTGAAAATACTGCTCCGATGTCTTCCAGCTTGCATTGTTCCTGACAAGACACCTGCTACCATTGTTGTTTGTTGCCCTGCAGGTAATGTATCTTGACTCCCCTGGCTGTTTTTAAGGTCTTTTTATCACTGATTTTAAGCAATTTGATGTTGCTTATGTTTCTTTTGCTTGGGATTTACTGAAATTCTTAGAACTGTGAGTTTTTAGTTTTTATGAAATTTGGGAAACTTCCAGCCATTCCCCCTTCAAATATTTTTCTCTGTCCTTCAGGAACTCCAATTACATGTATACTAGGCCTCTTGAAGTTGTCCTATGGTTCATTCATGCTGTTCCTTTTTTCCAGTCTTTTTTTTTTTTTTTGAGGAAGATCAGCCCTGAGCTAACATCTGCCAATCCTCCTCTTTTTGCTGAGGAAGACTGGCCCGAGCTAACATCCGTGCCCATCTGCCTCTACTTTATATGTGGGACGCCTGCCACAGCATGGTGTGCCAAGTGGTGCCATGTCTGCACCTGGGATCCAAACCCGTAGATCTCAGGCTGCCAAAACAGAATGCGCACTTAACTGCTGTGCCACCGGGCCAGCCCCTCCAGTCTTTTTCATTTTATATTTTATTTTATTTTACTTTACTATTTTATTTTATTTTATTTTATGAGGAAGATTAGCCCTCAGCTAACATCTGCTGCCAATCTTCCTCTTTTTGCTGAGGGAGACTGGCCCTGAGCTCACATCCATACCCATCTTCCTCTACTTTATATGTGAGACGCCGACCACAGCATGGCTTGCCAAGAGGTGCCATGTCTGCACTTGGGATCTGAAACAGCAAATCCTGGGCCGCCAAAGTGGAATGTGTGCACTTAACTGCTGGCCACCGGGCCGGCCGTTTCCAGTCTTCTTTGTATCTCATTTTGGGTAGCTTCTATTGCTGTCTTAAAAATTCTATCATCTGAATTATTTCTAGGTCCATTTTGATTGATTTTTCTCTTCAGTACGGGTTTGTATTTTCCTGCTTTTTTTTTTTTTTTTTGAGGAAGATTAGTCCTGAGCTAACTGCTGCCAATCCTCTTCTTTTTGCTGAGGAAGACTGGCCTTGAGCTAACATCCGGGCCCATCTTCCTCTACTTTATATGTGTGATGCCTGCCACAGCATGGCCCGATGAGTGGTGCCATGTCCCCAACCAGGATCTGAACCAGCGAACCCTGGGCCACTGAAGCGGAACTTGAGAACTTAACCGCTGGGCCACCGGTTCCACCCCTTTTCCTGCTTCTTTGCATGCTAGGCAACTTTTTTATTGGCTAATAGCGTAAGTTAAGCCTTGTGAATTTCTTGAGCCTTGTTCTGGGCTGCAGTTAAGTTACTTAGAAATAATTCGATCCTTTTGGGTCTTGCTTTGCAAGAGCAGGGAAGCATTTGGTGTAGGCCTTCCAGCTCCTCTACCCAACGTCCTATAAATTACCATGTTTTTCACTCCAGATGCTGGGAGCAGGAACTACTACTAGCTCTGTGTAAGCTCCAAGGATTGTTACCTTTAATCCTTTTGGGTGGCTCTTCTCTCAGTATCTGGTAGTTTCAACACACACATGGAGTGATCGATATTTACATATTCAAGAAGAACCCTCTGTAAATCTTCAAATTCTTAGCGTGTCCCTCCTCTGTGGCACTCTATCCTGTGAACTCCAGCTGCATTGGCCTCCCAGGACCCACAGCTCAAGATCTCAAACCAGAGGTGCTGCTAACTGCCTGGGTTCCCCCACCCTGTGCCACAGCCAGAGGTCTTTCCATCCACTACACTGGGGCAATCGTTTACCTTGTTTATTTTCCTACTTTTGGAGTTCAATTTCCTTCATTGCCTGTTCACCTTAAAAATTATTGTTGTTTTTAAGTTTTCTTAGTTGTTTCAGGTTTTAGGGTAAATCCTTTCCCCGTTATTCCATATTCGCCAGAAACAGAAGTTTATCTCCAACTTTTAAAGAAGAAATAAGGTGCCTATATCATATATTACTTGACAAAATGACAGAGATGGTACTCTAGGCAAATTTATTAATGCTCAAACATTGATTTTCATGCCCCACAGTGCACAGGGGGGTAAGACATGAGTGGCAGTAAGATGGTTGGGAATTCTGGGGGAGCAGAGTCACTTCCCTCTCCCCAGACAGTATTTCGTGTTCCATTCCATCTCATCCCATCCTCGACTTCTCTTCCTAAACTTTCTTACTCCACGTTCACTTGTGTGAGAGTCCATGTTGTTTCCTGATAAGTGATGATAATCCTGGCTAATCTTGATGGCAATTCAGGTTACTTCTGGCAGTTTTGTTCTTTCCTCCATTTATCAAATGCCTACTATGTGCCAGGTATATAGTTCTAGATACTTCGTACATGAGCTATCTCTTCCTATGTAACTACCCCAAAATTTAGCGCTTAAATCAGTAAACCTTTACCAATTTCTCTGAAATCTGGGAGCAGCTCATCTGGGTGCTTCTGGGTCAGAGCGTCAGGCTGCAGGAAAGATGTTGGCCAGGACTGCAGTCATATAAAGGCTCAACGTGGTCTAGAGGATTTATTTCCAAGATGCCTTTTATGAGCTATCTTTGCAAGTCATACTCTTTAATTTCTGCAGTATCCTATTGGCTACATAAGTCAGCCCTGTCACTGTCGGAATCATTGGGGACCATCTTGGAGGCTGGCCTCCACACTTAGGAAGTAAACAAAACAGAAATAAATCCCTGCCCTCAAAGTTTACATTCTAGTAAAAGCCACTAATGATAAACAATAATAAATTATGTAACATCTAATGTTAAAAACTAATAAAGATTAAGGGACATCAGGATTGCTTTGGGGTCAGGTTGCAATTTAAAATAGGGTAGTTCTTAACAAGATATTAAAATAAAGTGTTAGGTTGGGAGAGAAAGAGCTGTGTAGATATCTAAAGGATTCCTGAGACAGAATCATGGCTGGTGTGTTCTAGGAACAGCAAGGAACCAGTATCCCTGGAGCGTGGTGAGCAATGGGACAGTAGATGAGGTCAGAGACAGACTTGTAAGGCCCTGGAGGCCATTGTAAGGACTTTGGCTTGAAATGGACTGAAATGGAGAACTATTGGAAGATTTTTGAGCACAGGGTTTTACACTTTTTTTTAAGATTTTATTTTTTCCTTTTTCTCCCCAAAGCCCCCCCGGTACATAGTTGTGTATTCTTCGTTGTGGGTTCCTCTAGGTGTGGCATGTGGGACGCTGCCTCAGCGTGGTCTGATGAGCAGTGCCATGTCCGCGCCCAGGATTCGAACCGACGAAACACTGGGCCACCTGCAGCGGAGCGCGCGAACTTAACCACTCGGCCACGGGGCCAGCCCCGGTTTTACACTTTTTTTACATTTCCTCTCACCAGGCACTTCTGTTCAGTAAAATTTGTGGACTGATTTCAGTGGGAGCCATATGTTAAAATGCTGACTTAAGAGTTATATACGAATAGTGACAACTGCTGGGTAGCCCCAAGGCAGGCAGAGGCAGACATGTTTAGAGGCAGACAATACATCGTGGAACCTTCAGACTACACCACATAGCTAAAAACAATTTAGAAATGAAATTCAGTAATTATTTAATTTTGACAACAAACTTTTGTAGCTAGACCATCTTCAAAAATTGTATCCAGGGGCCAGCCAGGTGGCAGAGTGGTTAAGTTCGCATGTTCTGCTTCCCTGACCCAGCCTTTGCAGGTTTGAATCCTGGGTGTGGACCTACACAACACTCATCAAGCCATGCTGTGGTGGCGTCCCACATCCAAAATAGCAGAAGACTGGCACTGATGTTAGCTCAGGGCCAATCTTCCTCACCAAAAAAAAAAAAAAAGAAAAAATGCTTCCAGTACTTAATAGGTCTTCATTCCCACTCTCTTTCTCATTTACTTCATCTTTTGAATCGAAGTAAAGGCTTCCCTTTGTTTTCTCTGGTAACCCTTGATAGTTTTTTATACTATGACCACACAATAGGTAGTACATCATAAATAGGCTATTTAGTGATGTCATGTTTTTAAAAGGAGAATCCACAATGTTAAGATCTGACAATCTGGTAAGAAAAAATGACCAAATTTCCTTCCAGGACACAGAACAGTTAGTTACATTAGGGTCTTACTGAGCCTAATTGTCAGAATCGAGAAAGGTTAGATTGTGAAGCACCTACTTTAATTAGGTTCCAGTGTCCTTGAGCAGTCTTGCCTCAGTATAGTAACAATGATGATGATTTTAAAAATCATCAAAAATCAGGCTGGGTCAGGGAAGCAGAACATGCGAACTTAACCACTCTGCCACCTGGCTGGCCCCTGGATACAATTTTTGAAGATGGTCTAGCTACAAAAGTTTGTTGTCAAAATTAAATAATTACTGAATTTCATTTCTAAATTGTTTTTAGCTATGTGGTGTAGTCTGCTTTTCAGCTCTAAGAACTGTTTGTTCTTCAAGAAGTGGGTGCTGTCACACCCCTTATTTCATATGTATTTTGTTATGTTTTGTAAATGTCTAATGAAAACGTCTACAAATTACCCAGTTATTCTGCCTGAGCAAATAGAGTTCATCTTCTGAGGATAGGTAGTATCAGCACTCAAGTGTTTTTGGAACCAACCAATGAACAAAAGAGCTGTGTGGACAGGGGAGCATCTGGTCCCAAATGCCACTTGGCTCAGGGTGGCATGATTCCCACAAAGACAGGAAAACGACCCTCCCGTCACGCCCCATCCAGTGTCTACATTCTGAAGAACACAAAGCTGCAGATCCAAGCTGCGCGTCTGCAGCCTGCTGGCGGCCACCAACGGTTACCGGTTTGCAATGAGATAAGCATGGGAACTGAGGGCATTTAGAGTTTTTATAACTATTCGGCAGAGTAATTTTGTCTGCTGAAAATCAGGCCTTTTAAAAATTCATCTTCCTAATAATTGACTTAGTGCAGTTTTCAAAATTTGGTAATTTTGAAAATTTGATTGTTGGTGACAGAGTGAAAATAAACACTGGTCCTCCACGTCAAAACTTTGAGGAACACTTTTCTAAATGACCCTTTACCCCAGTGCCATCAGAAAAATGCCCAGTGCTTCCTGCATCGATCCAGTCCTGTGATTTTCAATGTGTGAATGACACTGACCTGTCTCTGGACCTACTCGGTCTCACCTTAACCTTGGCCTCCATGCTGTTTCCTCACCAGGGTTGAAATCCAGCATGTTCAACTCAGCCTGCCTCCACAGGGCGGTGTCGGCCCGCGGGAGCTCTGTCCTCTGATTCGCACGCTACTCTGCCTGCATGGTCTAGATTAGGGTAGGCGGCTCAAGTAAATTGGGGAGTAGGGACACTTTTTTGCTAGATAGTTTCATTTACTACTCAAATAGTCCACGTACAGTGTAGAAATAGGTGAGTAAAAGCACACCTATAATCCATCACCGAAATGACACCACTGAACTCCCTGTATTCACTATTCCACACTTCTGTGCACATCTGTAAATGCCTGTTGTATGTACTTAAGACAACAAAGATGACCATTTACTATTATTCTATAACTTGTTATAAAAATGCTATCATGCCAACACAGCTCTGAGTTGTGACAGCTTCAACATATTTCAATGTACGATTATTTAACCAGGTCCCCTGCAGGTGCACAGGTTTTTATCTTGTTAACCAATTCTTTTAAATTCAAAGTAAACAAATTTAAGAAGTTTGCAGAAAGGGTTAAATGTTCTTTATGAAAAGTGGCCATAATCTCACTATCTTGACACAGCAAATGTGGGTTACTTTTATCTACTTTTTGGCTCATTAAACATAAAACACATCAGAGAGCAGACCTATTACCTTCCATCCCAATCCTTCTTGATCTCTGGGCTGTCAGTAGAACCAAGCCAGAAGACCCGAAGTCTACTTTTTACCTCTGTAGTGTCTATTTATCATTTTGTATCTGCGACTTCATCACGTTCGCCCTAACATCTCATCTCTCCTCCTGCAGTAGTCCAACCGGTCCCCTGGCATCCAGCCTATCTTTCTGTAATCCATTTTGAAGCTCCCGCCAGGATTCTCTCTCTTGCCCCTTTCAATTTCCCACCAAATTAACTTTCTTCAAGTATTTTTCTTATTACACAGAAATCTTTATCTGAGAACAATTTCTAGAGGGGTACTAAGCAGTGAGCTGCCAGTAGCCAACACTCCTGCTAAGTAAGGGAATCGATGTATAGGTCCTGGGGGCGGGGGTGAGGGTAAACTGAAATCTAAGTTTAGCACCTACCACACTCTACCGCTTTAAGGACTTCCTCTCCTTCCTCCACCTTTAAATAGATTCTTAGAATTTCTAAAGCAATTCACCTTGAGCTCTTTGAACTGAAAAATATCTGCCTTACAATGCCACACACTTGCTTGTTATTTAGTGGGTTCCTCAGCTGTTAGGTCTTCCCCAACCTCCCTAGGAGACAGGCTCTCCTCTGCACTCTTGCAGCACGTGCCTCTATCATCACTGTTTATGTGTGCTGCTTCTACTAGAATGAGATCCTTGAAGGGGTTGCGATGTTGGCTCATTCATTTTTATACTCCCATGACCTGCATTTAATTCTCAGCATTTTTAACTGACTGAACATTCGTGTAGTTTTACCTAGTTGTTAGTGAACACATTTGCTTTGAAGATTTAATTGCATAGACATTATGACATTAACCAGCACCCTAATTTTTAACATCTGGATTGTTTCTACGTGTGCCTTTGTACACGACTGTATACATATATATGAGTTTTAAAAACTTCTAGCTAAATACGCATTGCTAGATTATCCTCCCTAGAAACTGTTCCCAGGCTAACAGTGTTGAGCTGGTATCTTTATTTCCATAGAGCCTCACCAGCATTGGTTTCATTATTTCCCCGTATTTTGCAGGCTTTGAATCCCAATCAGGGCTGGCCAGGGAAAATGGGAGAGTGGGAGGTACCATGAACCTGCTTGGAGCACCAGGGTCAAGCACATCAGGGGTTACTGAAGGTGGCTTTTCTATCCCAGGGTTCAGCTCAGACTCCCTTACTACGAAAATGCTGAAGCTGAAGCTAAAGGAAGCAAACATGCTATCAAGGATGGGGAAATGATTCTTGAATTGTAAATAAAGTAGGTGAAATAACAGAGTTCCCACGATTTGGGTAGGTGCAAACAGAGCAAAGACAATGAAAAGAAAAGAGGTTTAGCTGAGAGCGGAGTAACTAAGACAGAGAGCCAGAATTTGAATCTTGGTTCTTCCATTTCTACTTGCGCACCTTGGGCAGTTACTTTAGGTGTTTCTGCCTCCAATGTTTGGGGGCCTATTTCAGTCATAATCTTCCAATACTAAACTCAAGGACAGGAACACTGTCTTACCAGAACAAAGGAGTCAAACTATATGATCACCTCAATGAATGCAAAACAAAAGGGCATCCGACAAAACTCAATACCCTATTCATGAGAAAACAGCCAACCACAGACAGACTATGTAAAAGGGATCCACATAAAACTGACAGCAAACACTGATGGAATACTGACTATCTTCCTACAACTGGGACAAGGAGTATGCCTTTAATCCAGGACTAGAGTTAAGACTCAGGCAAGCAAAGCCCCTAGGGAGCAAAATGCAAGGATGAACTCACTCTCAGATGCCCACTTTCATCACCCCAGTCTCTCTCCTTGACTTTCACTCCCTAGGTGTCTTGTTCACTTCACCTTGGTCGCAGCCTGCTCTTACCACTTGAACCCACAACGAAGAATACACAACTATGTACCGGGGGGTTTTGGGGAGAAAAAGGAAAAAATAAAATCTTTAAAAAAAAAAAAAAAAACTGAGGGACTAATAAATCATGTGAGACAAAGCATCACACAAAACATTGCTGAGAATTTATCACTCAGATTAATACGGAGGTACCACTACTGCCCACCCAGAAGCCACAGAAATGCCTGTATGCAAACGTTCATAGCAGCTTTATTCACGTTCTCCAAAAATCGGAAACCAATAAAATGTTCATTAACAGAATGGATGAACAAACTGTGCTACATTCATACAATGGAATACTACCCGGCAATAAGGAATACACGGTTCAACCTCTCAAAAACTTTATACTAAATGAAAGCACTGAGTATATATATATATGAGATTCAATTTATATAAAGTTCCAGAGGGGGAAGTAAAACCCCCGACTATGGCAAAAAAAAATTGTAAGAATGGTTCTCCTTGGGAGCGGGATGGGGGGCTTAGATGCCTGGGTAGGGATATGAGCAAACCTTCTTTTGTCCTGATACGGCTGTGGGCTAAGGAGAACATCAGTTTTCCAAAATTGTAGTTAAGATTTGTGTATTTCAATTTATATAAATCTTACATGAAAAGATGTGTGCGTGTAGTGAATAGACAGATGTATCAAAGCAGAATTGAGGATTGCTGAAGCTAGGGTATGAAGGCTCAAGATACTATTTTGTTTACTACTTGTAGGTTTGAAAAGTCTCAAACTAAAATGTTTAATCACAAATCTCCATCTATCTCCTGGGTTCCTAGCTCACACACCCAACAACCTACTGGACATCTCTTGACACTTTCCAACAATGGTGTTCTTCCCATCTTAGTCACATCAGACTTCTAGGTGTGACCCTACCTCAATTTCATCCTAGATTTCTGGTTTGAGCATCCAGGAAAATGATGGAACGGAGCAAGCAGTTTTAAGAGGTTCAGTTTAGGGTTAAAAATTGTACACTTGTCATCTTGTAAACGACTAACGAAACGGATCCTAAGGAGCAAAAGGAAGTGGGAAGAAAACTTTTTTTAGAAAGTAAAACTAATAGGTGAGTTTTAAGAAAGTTATCCACAGTAGGAATCCCTATAGAGAGCTCAGCCACAGTCTCCGAAGGTAGGAAGGGCCGGAACCCACGGCAGACCACTTCTTCCATTACGACAGGGAGACAAGGGTGGATGAGAACAGAGTTTGCAGGCGGGGAGCCAGGAACTGGTGACAATCATCTGGCTAGAACAGTAAAAGTCAAGTCCTGGATCTTTCATAGTATAGTTTCACATTTACCACCTACATGCCTGAAATCTGATCAATTAATCCAATGACTGCTCATTAGTGGCCTCAACACCCACTTACCTGTTCCTGCAAAAGAATCTTGCAAAGCAGGTATGGACACAAATGCTTTTCTAGGATTGACAGTTCTCTGTCTTTTTACTCAAATTTTGGAAAATATTGTTTAATAAGCTTATTCTAAGATATGAATATACATTTCTATGATTCTGATTTTCAGCTTATTGTAGACATGAAACAGAAAAACTGAATCTTTGCCAAATGAACGATCACCTGCATGGCAAAATGGTCAAGCTTCTAACTTTGTTCTATTTGATAGAAATAATCATGAATGGAATAAAGGAAGCTTACAGCTTGTTCCTCCCTCACCCCACCATTAAGAGCCTATAAAATAAAGGTCGGAACATTCCACCCTCAAACTTTGACTTCCTCCAACTTCAAACTCACAAATATACATCCTTCTTACTTACCCTTTCTACTCTCTCTGATATCCGAGTATATACCCCAGATATTTCCTTTGAGCTTCAGTTATGAAGCCATTAACAAAAAATGTCTAAATCTGAATACAAACTAGATATTCTCCCAGGAACTTACAGATCTTACGTCTTCATGATACTCGCACAAATCTGAGAATAAAATTGTTAAATATCGATTTCCTCAATTATAAAAACTTTAGATATCTAGCATTCGGTCATGTATACTATTAAAAAAATACATCAAAAGAAAACTTTCTGAATGTCACTAGACAATGAATTAAGCAAACTTTTATTGAAGTTTAAATTGTGGCACAGAAATACATTTCGACTGATTTAAGTCCAACACCAGGAAGAGAGAAATTACGGCACCAAAATTTCCCTCCTCTAGCACACATACTAGGATTAATTTAGATTACTATTCAATCTACAGTTTTC
The DNA here is from genome assembly GCF_021613505.1 of Equus quagga. Taxonomy (NCBI): domain Eukaryota; kingdom Metazoa; phylum Chordata; class Mammalia; order Perissodactyla; family Equidae; genus Equus; species Equus quagga. The sequence goes on from NC_060277.1 coordinate 23,420,722, forward strand.
ATTTTTCTAGGCTTTGTTTCATACAAATTTGTGCAGTTTTCCAACATTAGATAGAAATCTTAAACCTATCAGAAAAAAAAAATCAGACCTCAAGCCAACAAATGTCATCGAATCTAGTGGGACACTGTTCAAGAACAAAACCCACTTTGAGCACTGGTCCTCAACACAGCACCAAACACCAGGCACGGTGCACTAGTACAGAATCCAACTGGCCTACTGACTGAAAGCTTCTTCAATGAAACTCTGAATCAACACGTGCTTAAAATAAAAGTCAAAAGTGTTCCAACCACTTGATTTCAAACCAAGTAGATTTTGTTTAGAAACACTAAAAAAAAAAGTGTTTCATTTATAAATACGGAAGGAACAAAAACATCACTGCATTCAATCCAGAAAGGATCAAAAAAATTTTGTGAGGAAAGGAAGAAATACAAAATTTAGTCAACTGTGCTGTTTTCTCAGCTGCTTAAATCTCATAGTATTTGCAAATATAGCTAGAAGATGCCAACTCTTGAAAGCCTGTATTTCTAGTCATTTCCCATCGACTATTTTGGAATTTTATACGTCAAGTTTTATGGATAGCATTCTGCTTCACTGTGTACGTCTGAATAACCTGAACAGTTCTCATTCTGGGCAGTCATTCACTTGATCCTGTGAAACCACGGTGAAAGGAACACCAGTAGGAGGAACAAATAAAGTCAGAACACTATCACATCCATCTCAAGTCACAGAACTTTTAGTCACAAGATGGCAAAGACATTGATTCTGCTTTGAACCAAAGTTTATGGTATACTATTAACAGAAATTACTGGAAATGGTTGCTAAAATAAAAGTTAAGGTGAATGGTCTGAGCTGCTTGACTTACTGAATCCAATACAACCTTTACCTTCAATCTCCTTGCTAATAAACTCAGCGATAACAGTACTCTTATACTACTACTTAGCACGTTAGTAAAGGCATGGTACTCCTGAGAAGCTAATCTCACTTCTGGAGAGCACAGAACGGCACACACTTCCCACACAGTTCTGCCAGCATACCCTAAAATCAACCTGTGAGTCTCTCTTGGTAACCAACACTAGAAGTTTACTTTTGTCATTCTCTCCCAGGAGAGCTCATGCCAATAAAAAGGAGGCCAAACTCCCCTGACCTTAAAAGAAAATTAAGCCCAGGGTCCACCCGCCTGCCCCCTCTGGAGGTTAGGATTAGTATAACCCACAGTGTAACAGTGTATTGCTTTATTGGGAGCGGGGGTTGGGAGGGGAGACACCACGATGAGGAACGAAATCAATTAAGGGAATACAAGTGCAGGAAGCAATAATGTTAAAACAGTAATACACAAAATGGATAACTACAATCATTTTCTTAAGAGGACTTGACTCGTGGAAGAAAAACTTTAATTGCTGTTGCAAAAAACATCTGTATGAAATAGAAATTGGTTTCAATAACATTAGTAGAGAATACGTTCTAGAAAGTGGAGGTAACTGGATGTAAAATCCTGGCAGCAATTTAATAGAACAGTCCCACGTGGTTAGGCTGAGGCCAACACCTAGTGAGGACGAAAGCCTTGTCTGTGGGGAATTTTGGAAGATACCTGGAGAAATATTACACTGTGCGTAAACCAAATTGAATTGTTTTCACAAGTGTTGTAAAGTTTCATATAGTAAAAGGTTTTTTCTACATGCACTTCAATTTCACAGCAAGAGTGGCATAGGATACCTAAACACAGAAGAGAGCATTCATGCAAGATATCTAACTCCTTGATATAATAATGCATACAATTCAAAATGATTACACTATCATTACATCTAGGGCTTTCTGCAACTACAAGGTGGCGGTTATGGAAAGCATGGCCCCCGGTATCAATATCTAAAAAGCAGCCACCACCTTCTTCTACGTATGTTCTCTTTTTGCGTTTTTTCTTCATTTTTCTTAATCAACTCTGCTGTTGTTGCTGCTTCTTAGCAAAACTGGTAAAAACAAAATTGTAATCATTGAACATAGCACTCTGGCAATCAAGACGTTTAAAACCTTCAATCTTCTGGGGCGAAGAAAGCACTGTGCGACATTTAGAACTCTGGGGAAAAAATTTAAACGAACCATTAGTGCTTCCAATCTGTAGAAGTCTTTCGAAACAAAACAGTCATGCAATAAATATTTTAAGACTACCATCTTAACGAAACTGTAGCATTTGAGTATTTTAGCTGCCTTCTTAGCTGCTGAATCAAGTGGGACATCTTAGGTCGTCCCCATCCTCCCCCCACCCCAGTCTGTTAACAGGGAAAACAGACAGGACAGGAGGAGCCCATCAACTGGACTAGATATACAACAAGGACGAACGGACATTTAATGAAACACATAAAGCTGTTCATCCACCAACAAATCTCCACTAGCAGTGCCAATGGATATTTGACTGAAATGTGCCGTCTTAGAATACATTTATGACACGCCTCAGTCTCTTTATTTCCTGTGAGATTTTATTGTCAATAATAAAATGAATTACCTGATTTACAAACAGGGTGGTCACAAATTTTCCTGGCTTGAAGACTTCCACAACTTTCCTGATCAGGTCATCATAGGAGGTCTGACTTAAGTTTGTTTCAAAGCTAACATAAGAAAATTCTGGTTCTGGAGTGATGTGAATAGTCCAATAAGTTCCCTTAGAGAACAAGTTTTGTATTAATAATGGAAAGGGTACACTGAAATATTTAAATAAGAATTAAGCAAAATATTATTACTTACATCCGATTTCATTCCATTCATTGAATACCCACAAGGATTGAACATTGTGGCATCAATGACAGAACCTGGTATCAGGTCACGAATTCCACTCTCCTGGAAAAAGGGGCAAAAGATTGAGTTAAACACAAATTTGAAAAATAATCTGAGAATGAGTTAAACAAAAGATTTAGTCCCCACACTGAAGAATCCAGAGTTATTATTTAAAATCTTACACGAGTGACATCCTTTGCAGTAACACCATCTTTCATGTAGAACTGGTCCATAACTGCTGGGTCAAGCTCACTCATCAGAATTTCCAGGGTTTGATCTGGCTGGCTGATTACCCGACTCTCTGGGAAATCCAAAGTATACAAGTACCTATGTAAAAATAAAAAATAGTTTCTAAAAATGACAATTGGTAGTTTAAAATATATGCTATAGAGTACCAAAAAATCCACAAAACTGTGTCCAACATACCAACAGTCAGAATTCATACGTCCCATACAATATGCTGCTCCATCTGTTGAGGGAAGAGAATGTAAACGAAACGTGAGATCCACTTGATGGGAGGGCTTCCCCACTTCCGATAGCTAGGACGATACTACCTGCCTTCCATCAGAAATGTCCTCAGTGAAGGGAAACTTAAGTGGGTGAATTTGCAAGTGGGTAAGATTCTTCCCCTCCCTCCTCTTTAAAAAAAATCTTCTATTGGTTGCTATTTAAAGATACACTTCAGACAGTGAGTCAGTCTAAACGGTGCTGAGAAAAACTCACTCTCTCCTAAAACTCCACCAGGAAATGGAATTTGGTCACCCATTTATCTACTCTCCCAAGTAAATACAAGCCATTTTATCAAATACGTCCTCCTTTCCATATTGTTTCAAAGCCTTACTCAACACAGTAAATTAACAATTGATAGAAATTTACACTAAATTATACTCAGCACTCACTGATATAGCCTAGTATAGTTTTTGTTTTAGTAGGCAAGTTAAAAACAATAGGTAGAAATCTGATTTTCTTGTTAAATCATGCCTGTGACTGACTTTGTGTCATGTTATTAAAATCATCCTACGTTTTCAGCCTCATCTAAAAGATAACGGTGTTAGATTAGATAACCTTTAATTCCCTAACCTCGAAGCTCAAAAAAGGAAGGTCTATAAATAAGAGCTTAGCAAAATGGATGGAAGAAAATCTCGCCAACTTGGTTCAAGAGACACTGTGATCTCATTGTGTTGATCATTTTTAAGTCAGCTCAATTCCTGTATAGAATGCCCGTCCAGAGTTTCTTAACATGGACCAGTGAGTGTCTTAGCACAGGTTTATGAAGTCACTGGGCATTTTTCTGGATGAAGAGATCAGCCTTCATAACCGCTAAATTAGATGTAAATTGGAGCAACTGGCTAGTTGAAGATGAACTCGCCTTCTGGCAGGTGATCAAGTCCTTCGTTTTCTTGGTCCATCATTTCAACAACACTGACCTGAGTTACACACACACACACACTCTCTGAAATATGTAATCAGCTATACTGATACATTTATCTTAACTACATAATGTGCTACATATTCGCATACATATGCTTTCATATATATAAAATATCTCTGAAATGATACGTGCTTTAACTTTAAGAAAATATGCTCCAATTGTTTATTTAAACTTACTTGGGAAAATTGCATTGAGAAACTCTATTTCTTCCTGGAAATTCCGGTGTGGGTACCCTTGGTGAGAAGGCTTCATGAAATTCTTACGAGAATAAAAGAAGCTCTAAAAAAAGACAGATAACATCACACACAGAATTCCACCACCTTTCCTAAACTAATCAACTGTTTTCTACATATGCACACCAAAATCAAAACTCTACCTCTACAAATATGTTCCCCAGTGACATTCAGCATAATGTTTTCCCTTTAATATGCTAAACAGATACAGGCTTTTGCTGGCCAACAAACAAAAACGAAGGCCACTGTGTCAGAGAGCAAGGTTTCAGACCAAGGTCCACAAGTCAGTGTCATACAGAGCAAGTGTGTGTTTAAGCTGTGGAGAGTCTCAACAGAGCATCAATAATGCAGGTTGCATGGATGAGTTCTAGAAACTAAAAAATGCCCAAGCTACTGGCGATGGGTCATAACAACTCTAGAGACAAAGAGTACGATGTATGTCTAGCGCAGTGGTTTCTGAGCTTTTAAATACTAACGTAAGCAACAATCTTGTGCGAGAACACGTGTACATTTAGTTTTAAAAAAGTCAGTGACCCAAAAACTAAAAACATATTGCTTGAGATTTCTTATAAGGATCAAAAATTAACAAAAACTCTTTTAAGTCCTAAGGACAAGCTGTCCTTTACCCTAATTAAGTGCAATATTTAAAATCAACATCTGTTTGTCAGAACAATTATACCCCAGGTATAATCACCTTAATTGTTGACTGCTATCAGAATTTAACCCAATATAGAGGGTTGCTCTTCAACACAATCAACTCTTCATGATGAAGACTGGGTCATTTTCCTTGCTGTTCCCTCCCTTAGTTTCTCTACCATTCCCAGTAACCATATCAAGGAGTTAAGCATTGAAAATGTCTGGTTTCTTCATTTCTTTCTCCCATTTGCGTTTTATCCCAACTCGTTCTCTGCTGCCTCTGTATTTTCTGCTGTTCTTGAGCAATAGGCAGAACATTGTTTCTCCCATGGTGTGAGCATCCTCACTCATTACAACTGAAGCAATAAGCATACAACTTTATTTACTAGGCATATCACAGAACCCTAAACATTTATACCTGAAAAAAAAGATCAGATCAAGTTTTTTGCTTACTTACTTGAATGGAGTCAAACCCACTGTAATCCCGAGCAAGTTTCAACAGGGGAACCAGTGCTTTCAGCAAGAGGGTGGTACCACATGTCTTCAAAATGAAACGTCTCTTGGAGACAAACATGCTACTCTCACTGCAGATGAAAATGGTCACAGTATCATAATGATGTTTATGTACTACTACTGAGATGCAATTAATCAATTACGGGACTATTATTTACAACGCAGATGTTTGGCTAGTAATGTTACATGTTAAGATCTCAAGGGAGCGAGTAATGTACCACTGCATTCTTCCTCTTCTATTATCCAAAAATCTGCTTAAGGTTCTAGAGCCCCACTGAAACAGGCCTTGAAATTAGGTATAAAGCATATTAGTTCATTTCACAAAGCTCTTTTACTACTAAACTTTCCTCCCGACCTCATCTATCGTAGGATGTTATTTACCAAATTCATATTTTTATATTTATACCTCTTCTTGTACCACCCACTGTCACAGGTACTTCTGTAACCATCTCATTACTTCTTTCACTAGATAATAAGCTCCATGAGGAAAGGAATGTTTGTTTATATCCATCATTATACCCTCACGGTCTGGCACATAATAAGCATCTTACAAATATCAGTATATGTCAAACACAAGCTTAGTAAAAAGCAGGCACTGTATGCACCTTATTCAATCTAATAGCCCCAGGGCCGATTAAAATACGTATTATAAAAATTCAACGTATTTATTGAATAAATTAACTTTGTATCTTTAAAAAGGTTAAATGGTTTTCTTCTCTTACATATAGCAATCCTATTTGTGTGGTGAAGCTAATTTTCACTCTGCCTGAAGTTCTGATATTGAGAGGCATACACTAAAAAGGGATTTAATATATGAGGTCGAGGGTAAAGGTACAATGCCATTCTACCCTCCTTTACAGATTCTTCCTGCTAACTACAAGGAGGTAAAGATGGCAACCATTTTAAGCACCTTTTAGGTAAGACTTCAAAAGCTACTTTCCTAAAGACACCTGAAGTAAACATTTAATTTTATGCTATATTTTTTACAGTAAGGAAAAATGATAACAGAACTAAGATCCAGAGGAACGATTTGCTTTTACACGTAAAGTATGATTCAGAAAGAAATCGGTTAGCTTGCACTGGTTCTACAGGACTTACCTGAGTACATAAGCTTCCTGCTTGTCAGTTTTTGTCACACTTATGATTGAACATTGCACATCCTTCAAAAGTATGTCCCACTCGGATCTATTATTTAACCAAAAGAAAGGATGATTAATTCATAACAGTACTTGCCTACTCTCATAAAAATTACAAAGCCCGCACACTTAAGAGTTTTCCAGTGATTAAGACTCCATATTTTATATTTGTTGTCACATTCTTGCTCCAGCTTCTCTTATGAATACTAACAATTTGTTTCAAAGTAGTTTGTCTATATTCACATATCCACCAAATAAGACAGATGTTTGCTATATATGAAAAACAAAAAAGCAAACTGGAAATTAGACTATGTTTTTGCAATTTACTAAGAAAAAGACAAATGGACAAAACAATATGAAAAAGCCATGTACAGATGCAAAAGGCTCACAAACCAAGGAAAATCATTACCGCTCACTAGTAAGTGTAAGAAATACAAGTTACAGCGAAATACTTTTTTGTCTATCAAATTCTCCAAATTAACCTTACTCTATGCATTAAAATTTAAAAAGCATCAGTTCCTTCACCAATTAGATTGGCAAAGAGATTTAAAAGGCTGAGAGTAAGCAAGCTAGTACTCTCACATTGTTTAGATACTACGGTCTGCTATCAAATTGGCAGCTAATCACAATACCTAGTGGTGTCTAAAAGTCTAGAAGCATTGTCAAAAAAATGAAAAATGCTTTTGGCTGGCAATTCAACAGTACAAGCATACCCATAGGATCTTGGGAAATCTATGCAGCTCTCTAACGGGATGAGAAAATACTCACTTCAACAAAGTGAAAAGTCTGCAGTATAGGCAACAGATAGGAAAACGGAAGCCATGTGGGCATAACTAAATAATCTTCATTTACCTGATTGAGACCTAAGAAGTGCTTCCTCTTTAGTGTGTCCACTATAAAACAGAAAGACAGCACAAAATAGTTCCATGGGACAGCGTGAAATTACCAGATTAAAGCTCAGAAATATGTTATGGCTCTTAGTATTGGGCAGGTCATTCTTCCACACTCAAGAGAATAGCATTATTATGGTTAAAGTTTTCTTTTCTAGTCAAAACTTTGTAAGGGAAATCCTCAACAGCATAGCGAGCACAAAAACAAGTATTCTTTTGTATTAAAAAGCAAGCACAGGGGCCCGCAGTGGTGTAGTGGGTGGGTTCATGGGTGCCAACCTGCACACTGCTCTTCAGGCCATGCCACGCACGGCAGCATCCCACAGAGAAGAACTAGAAGGACTCAGAACTAGGATATACAGCTATGTAACAGGGCTTGGGGAGTGGGGAAGGGAGAGGAAGATTGGTAACACATATTAGCTCAGGGCCAGACTTCCTCACCAACAAAAACCAAGCACAGTACCAATCAATCTTGTTAGAATTTTGCGTCTGTTTCATCATTTTGCTAAAAGAAGTCATTACTGGCCCACAAGGAAATTGTAAGACCAATCACAGAAGGCAGTAATTCCTACAATGGGTAAATAAGTTAAACAGAACAGTACTGAGACTCACCTGAAAACCTTAAATGAGTTAGGCTTGCTAATGATTTTAGAGCCTATTTGCCCATAACCTAACCAAGCAATTTTTAAAAAGAGCTAACAATTAGCTCCCCCTTTAAAAGATGCTAATAATTGTTTATCAAGAAAAAATAAATACACACTAGACTGGACCATGGTTTTGCAGTTTAACATTTTAAAAAATGGTGCAATTTATTATCCAGAGGAGGAAAATTTGCAATTAGGACTTAGTTCTGTATAAAACAAATTTATAGATTGTTTTAATCCTCGTATTTTAGGCAGCCAAGCAGTAGCTTTGAGTTTCATTTTTCTAAGACTCAAAGTTCACTAATGTACAAACAACATTTCAGAACTCATGGCATTTCAATTCCACAAATAATATGCTTTAACCAAGGGCTCTGGGGGCCGGCCGAGTGGTTAAGTTCGCGCGCTCCGCTTCGGCGGCTCAGGGTTTCGCCGGTTTGGATCCTGGGCGCGGATATGGCACTGCTCATCAGGCCATGTTGAAGGGGCATCCCACATGCCACAACTAGAGGGACCCACAACTAAGGTGCATAATACAAAGACAATGAATCAGAAGAACAATCAAAATAAATAAAACATATATGGACAGATACATAGATAACTGAACCTACCTCCATCTTCTATACTTCACTCACACTGGGCTTTTCCACAAACTATTCTCTCTTCCTCAAAACAGGGCACCATAAACTTGTTCACCCAAATCAAGCCCACTTGAGGGTAAAAGGAACATCATAATCATGTTGGGAAAATATATGTAAACCATGACAGCTCTGGGTACTGCTGGAATGATTTCACCCTACACAGAACCCTTGTCCCCAGCCCCCTTCTTCCAGCCCAAAAGTCACCCCACTATCCCGGCCAAGTCAAATCTGTCATTCAAAGGTTTTAAAATTCAGAAAGCTTACCAAAGTATTTTATTTGTGTGGCTATTTTGGTATTCATGTCAATCCCTCTAGTCATTCCATGTTGTTAGGGACTGTTTGTTTTATTATAACATGTCCTCAAATAGCTGAATATTGCTGAATAATTACAATAAATAATTATTTTGATTAGGTTCTTATGGACTTGCTGGAAAACCACGAACAGCCTTCAATTCTTAAAATCTAAAATTACTGTTACACGGTTCTCTACTGTATTTTAAATTATTCACCATGATAGCTTAGGTATTTAAGAGGGCAAGTTATTGAAGAGATTCATTTACCAGAATAATCCTGTTAACCAACTATGATTATATATTCCACTTGAAATGCCATCTTATTTTAATCTACACATCAATGAAGCTTACTCATTTCACTGCCAAACAATTTAATTTTATAGGACCCATTCATTATAATGAACACAGACATGGATTATTTTCTCAAATATTTTTTCTGTAGCATTCTTCCCTCTTTCTGTGAATCTGCTGACACAAAATGTTAAAGCTTTTGGCTTGTCCCACTGGTCCCTCAGGTTCTCTTCATTCATTTTCTCTCCATTGTTCAGACTGGATAATTCCTACTAATCTATCTTCCAGTTCACTCACTCTTCTATCATCTCCAGTGCACTAAAGCCTATCCAGTGAACTTTTAATTGCAGTTATTCTATTTTTAAGTTCCATCTTCTCTACTCCTCTGCTAAGACTTTCTTTCATTCTAAGAGTCTCCATTCACTCTTCTATAAGAAGCCTTCAAGTTCTTGGATCATGTTGTGGTTTCAGTCTACTCATGAAAGCCTTTGCCATGGTGTTCAGCAATGTCCAGCTTATGTGCTACCTGGTGGCCAATCTGGGATGGGAGGCAATCTTATCAGTTTTCAAAGCTTTTGATATGCTATTTAGGGTCAGATCTATATATGAGTAGCTCAGGGGTGTTCATATAAATCTATGGGATCTCTTCCTTCACCTTTCTCCTCTCCATAATCTCTCAGATAATCTCTAGCTCGGGGTGGGGGGGGGGGGGGGGGGGGGGGGGGGGACATCTGGATCCTCCAGCTAGACAGCCAAGGCTTTAGTTTCTCTACTCTGCAGCAGGCTGCCTGTGACTGTGTCTTCCTCTGGGGCCAAATGGAGAGACAACAAAGAAGGAAAGGAGTAACAGGGATATCCCTGATGTTCTCCACTCTTGGGACCACAGTTCCTCTGGTCAAACCTCCCTTGCAATTTTAGCATCTGCCTGGTGTTAAAATTGCTACTGAGCAGTGGCAGGAGAGAACAGAAAAAGAGTAAGGCGACAAAACAAAAAAGATTTTCCCACCCTCTCTGACCCAAAGGGGCCTCCATTCCCTCTTTGCAGACCAGAAAAAGAGGGCCTCTCTTGGAGCTCTTTTTGTCTGCACCTAGTGTGCAGCTCCAGGCGTCTGGCAGCCTTTGGGACCAGCCCAGAAGATATCAGAGAAAAAAAGAAACAGAAAATCATGGCTGTTTCAGTGGTTTTGAGTTCTGGTTTCCTTCTCCCATTCATCTGCTAACCTTTACTTTTCAGAGTCCACAGATAGTTGCTCCATGCCTTCTGTCCAGGGTTTTTAGTTGCAATTACTAAGAGATAAAAGTAGAGTGTGCTTATTCCATTTTGAGGGAAACCAGAATTCTCTTGTGCTCATTTATCATTAGTTAAGAAACTCTCCAACCAAACTCTTCCTAATAGAAACCCTCAAGTAGTTGGTATTTTTTCAAAGTCACCATATGAAAGAAAGCAATTGCTTTGAAACACCCTAAGATAGACACAGTTGGATGGTCTATCAACCAAATAATTATTAGAAAGACATGCTCTTAGGAGAGCTGCCAGGATCAAAAAAATAAATCAAAGGACAAAGAAGATGTGACAGAAGTAAAACTACATCAATACGATGTTAAGAGAAAGGTGAAAACCAACACCAAAACAGGTGAGAATTTCAACAAATTATTTTATCACATTTTTGTGGGGACAATAAGCCTCCTTTTGTAAATGAAGCTTTATGGGATCCTCCCACACCCATTCACTTCCATGTGTATTGTCTCTGGTTGTTCTCTCCCTATAAGGAAGGGCAGAGCTGCAGTTACAGCACACTGTCTGCCTTGCAAAATTTAAAATGTACTCTCTGGCCCTTTACAGACTGTTTGCTGGCTCCTGTTTTAGAGGAAAGGTTTTCAGTGCCCTGGCTTTGTGTCCAAATTTAATGATGAAAAGGACAGAGGGCTTCACACAGTTGCCCGAGACATTTTCTCAATTACATATCTGTGATTTCAAAGAGACAGTATCAAGTCAGAATGTCACAGCAGGCTCAATAACGACGGTGGAAGGCGTCTGAACTTTGCTCCCAAACACACTAACATCTAGACTGAGAATCACCAGTCTATATTAAACTATTTTACAAAATTGGTCTTTCTGGCATATCCTTAATATTCTTCTTAAGTTTTAAACATAGACGAGTTCAATAAGTCATAAACTAATAAGACATGAAGCAGAATAAAGACAATTTGGGGATGTGTCCATATTATAGAATCACATATACTGACTGGAAAATATTGTAAAAGGTATTCAAAAGTGTTACACAATTGTTATGTGCTTATAAAACACAAAGAAATTCACAGGTAAACCAAAATATCTCCTGATTTGAATTCCTTTTTGTTTACTTAAATGATGCCCACCTCATACTGGTCTAACTCAGCAGACCAACTGGGGATGATTCTGCCACCCAGGAAACATTTTGGAGACATTTTTGGTTATCAAACTGAGGGTGGTGGTGGTGCTGGTGGGTAGTGGGTAGAAACTAGGCATGCTGCCACACCATATAGTGAACAGGACTGTTACTCAATAAAAAATTATTTGGCCCAGAAAGTCAACAGTGCTGAGGTTGAGAAACCCTGATTAACTTAACAAGTAGGTATTTAAAATACTAAAAAATACTATCAGATCATGATAAATGATCCCAAGGAGATACTGTGCTCTTTACAAATGTTAATCCCATGAACCGAATAATCTTAGTCACTATGCTTAAAAAGCAAAACATTAAGGTACACCATAATTTATATTTACAGTTTTCTTAAAGAATCTGTGGTCCAATAAAAATAGAACAAGTTGGGATGTTTACAAGGGAAAAGATAGAATTAAAATGATGAGAAAGACTCCTACAACATCTGATTCAATAAGACTTAAAATGGCCAAGTGACTAATCTGGCAATGCTGTCTTGGAGATGAGAAAATGCACAGGCAACAAAAGCAAAAATAAACAAATGGAACTACATCAAACTTAATTTTCACACATCACAGAAAAACACTCAACAGAGTGAAAAAAGGACAACTTACAGAACGGGAGAAAATATTTGCAAATCGTATCTGATAAGAGGTTAATATCTAGGATATATAAGGAACTACTACAACAAAAATAAACCAATTAAAAAATACGCAACAGACTTGAACAGACAATTCTCCAAAGATATACAAATGGCCAAGAAGCATGTGACAAGATGCTCAACATCACTAATCATAAAAGAAATGCCAATCAAAACTGCAAGATGCCACCTCACACCCATTAAGATATCTACAAATAAAAAATAACAAATGTTGGCAAGGATGTGGAGAAATTCTAACACTTGTACACTGTTGGTGGGAAAGTAAAATGGTGCAGCCATTATGGAAAACAGATGAATGCTCCTCAAAAACTTAAAAACAGAATTACCATAGGATCCAGCAATCCCACTTCTGGGTATATATCCAAAAGAATTCAAAACAGGATCTGGAAGAGATATTTGCACACCCACGTTCATTGTTATTCACAACTGTCAAGAGGTAGAAGGAACCCAAATTAACCAAGGGATTAAAGCATAAGAAAATGTGGTACATACGTACTACAACATGGATGAATCTTGAGGACATTATGCTAAGTGAAATAAGCCAGTCACAAAAGGACAAATATTGTGTGATTCCACTTAATTGAGGTACTCATACAATCACATGAAGTTATCTAAAATCGTCAAAAAACAAAGAAAATAGAAAGGTAGTTTCAAAGGGCTGAGGGGAAATTAGGGTTTAATGGGTATAGTTTCAGTTTTGCAAGATAAAAAAGTTCTAGAAATCTGTTCACAACAATGTGAATATTCTTAATAATAGTGAACTGTACATGTAAAAATGGTTAAAATAGTAAATCTAAAGTTAGATTTTTTTTTTACCACAATTTAAAAAAGTGAATGACTGAGAGAACAGAATGCTGCTGGCAGGTGGAAGAAACCCTTTAGAGTAGGATTTCACGCATCACCTGAAGAGCTGAGCTGAATTTTACCCTCTCAGATCCAGTAGGTCAAACACTCTGCAGATGGTGCCTGGAAATTTGCCAAAAGGCCTCCATGTGATCAGATTCCTCAGAGTACTTTCTTAAAGTAAAAATCGCTGGTTTCAGAGTTATCAAGTAATTTACCCCAAAAGCCACAACTATTTGAAGTTCCCCTCAACTGTGACCTTAGCTAACAGCCTAACTTGCCTATTTCAGAGACTCCCCTTACCACATTATCTTCAGGCCTCTACACCTTACCCAAGGTATTAAGTAGTCTTTGGGCCAAAAGCATCCTAAAACATCAGATTCTTCGTCAGCAAAGCCTAGGCTGAGGAGGAGTTAAGTTAAATTCTGAAGATGCCTTCCTATGGCCGTTGATTCGGATATCCAGAGAATTACGCCTTCCCCTTCTGTTCAAAGGCATCAACCCAGAATGCACTGCTAATTATAATCACAGTATTAAGTTCTCCATCTCAAACTTTTACCCAAAATGTAAATCACAGTGTAATTATTGCACCAATGTGTTGATTATTTCTTTCAATGTGTACTTCTTAAGGAAAGGTGTTTTGGACATAGCAGTTCAAAGTTTTTTGAAACTGTTGTGAGGAATGTAATGAGAAGCTTAATTCAACGGGAAGCTTTTCTACTCCAAAACATTTACACTAAAAGGTTTCTTGGCAGAGTTGTAAATTCCTTCAATGTAAATTACTGATACTTCAATAATGTGCAATGATGGAGTCAAGTGCGGCGTGAGTACTGGGAAAGTTAACACTGAGGGGTGATTTACTATCTATCTTTGCAACTGCCCCTAATCCTTCACTGAAAGTTATATTTTAGCTTATAAAATTTGAGTGAAGAGAAAGTAAGAATCGCAGAACATCCCACTAGTCCTAAATGTCTTTTCTAACATTAACAAGAGATTCCATTTTTCATTATTTTCACCTAACTGTAAAAATAAAATACCTCTAACCGTCCCACAATTAATAAAATATTTCTCGTCTTCACCTCCACTAGAACTTCCCATCTGAACCCACCCCACTTCTAAGAATAACTCAGGTCTGGGATGTATTCTAAAGCAAGGAGGAAAGCCAATCTGAAAGTCCTGAAAGACCAAATTAAACTATCTTTTGTCTAACCAAAATTTCTTAACTTTCTAACAGACTTCCTCCCCAAACTGTCATTTTATAAAAAAAGACTTTTGCTTGCTCCAGCAACTCTAAGACATTTTTATATATGGTCACTGATTTCTCTTCAACATCCTGCTGAAATCTGAAAAGCTCAGAGAAAACTGCAGGTTAACCCTAGGATACTACCCCGTCCTTTTCACACGTCAACTTTACACACTGTGAAACCTGGCAGTTTTAGAATGCATCACCTGTTCCTCCATTTATTTGACTATGCCGGGACTGCTGCTTTTCTCCAACTACTGTTAATCAGTATTCTTTAATCCAAGCCATACCAGACAGGACTTTCCTTCTTAAAAACAAAAATTATATAATGTGCGCCTTTTGACTCCCTTGGAAAAACCAGCAAGAAAAGATCTCAGTATTATGTAATTTGTCCAGATCACACAGGGTATAAACCCCACTAAATGGCCTACGGGAGGGTGGGAAATGTTTAATAGAAAAGGCAGAGCCTTCAGAGAGTTTCAGCTTGACTTGGGAATCAGAGCTAGGAAAGATGAGCCAATTTTGTGTCAAGTGCATTCTATTCCCTCATACCATATTTAAAAAAAAAAATCAATTCCAGATGGATTGCAGATCTAAATATGAAAAGTAAAACAAAGTTTAGGGGAAAAAAAGAGTATCTTCATCACCTTAGGATGAGCAAAGATATCTTAAGTAGGATACAAAAACTGCTAACCATTAAAGGGAAAACACTCATAAACTGGATTACACTAAAATTATGAACCTGTTTCTAAAGATACTGACAGAACGAAAAGGGAAGCCACAGAGGGTGTAAGATATTTGTAATATACATACTGGACAGAGAACCCATCCACAATATATAAAGAACTCCTGCAAATTGAAAACTCATCCCAAAAGAAAAATAGGTAAACAGACTTGAACAAGTATTTCACAAAAGTTATCAAAATGGCAAATAAAGATATGAAAGGATGCTCAACTCCATTATCTGATGGGAAATACATACTGCCAAATACCCACAGTAGCTAAAATTAAAAAGACAACACCAAGTGTTGGATGAAGATACGGAGCAACTGGAACGCTCACGCTAGCTATATGCATACCCTATCACTTAATTCCACTCCTAGGTGACTGTGTATCTAATAAAAATGCATACATAGTGTTCACTAAGAAACGCGTACAACAGTGTTTACAGCAATATATTTCTATCAGCAAACTGGAAACTACTCAAGTACCCCTTAACAGTAGAGTGGACAAACTGTGGTATATTGACACAAAATACTATACACCAATGAGAATGAACCACAAAACCTCAAACATAATCTTGACATATGGAGGCCTTACACAATGTATACCAAATGATTCCACGTTACACATGGTTTGAAAACAGGGAAAGCTAATCTATGGTGGGATGAGAAGTCAGGATAGTGGTTATTCTAGGTGGGGTGGGGAGAGGATAGTAACTGGAAGGAGGTACAAAGCCAGCACTAGTTACAGTCTTGGATTTGAGTGCCGGTTTCATAAGTGTCACCACTTTGTGAAAACATGGGATGTATTTATGATTTTCATAACACTTTGTGTTATGCTTCAACAAAAAGTTTAAAAAATCCAAAATATCTGTATTCATAAGGTAAGTTTTACTAATAGCCAGATTTTTCATACCATACTTTTTTCCTTTGCAGATTACCAAGTCCTCAAATTGCTGACTATTTCCTTCAAAATAACCTTTGAAATATTCCTTTGAAATAATAGTTTTTTCTCCTGGTTCAAGTCTCTGGAATAACTATAAATTCTTCAAACCCCACACTGCTTCCATTTAAATGATTTTTGATTCACACACCTGATGATAGAATCTTTTCTCTAAAATCATTTCAGCAGCTTTCCAAACTCATATCCATCTGTTATTGTACAAAGAATCTAGGGGCATACAATGCTCTAAGTTGACTTAGAACAGGTGCTAAATGGTAGGTTTACACAGGGGAGGGCTTACGTATCCTTTAGTTTGTAGCAGTAAATACAACACATGCCAATAATGGCTACATTAATATTTCTATCAGCAAGGCAATTCAGCCATGTAAGAGGTGAGAATCACTGAAAAGATGAAGTTACTAAGGCAAAAATGATCAGATTCTGCTTACTGGGGGCATGTACCCATTTATTTTAAGCTGTGTTACACAACTTCACATTCTACTCTTTTCATTTACATTTTATCTACAAGATTTTGACATACACAGATACCTAGGAAACTATCACCTAAAGCTAGTCACTACCTCCATCACCTCCAAAAGGTCTCTCGTGCCTGTTGGTAATCCACTCTTCCCTTTACTCCCATCCTCCAGCAACCACTCAGATTAGCATGCATTTTCTCGAGTTTTACAGAGATGAAATCTTATAGTATAGTACTTTTTTGTGTGGCTTATTTTTTTACTCCAGCACAATTACTTGTTGCATGTGTCTATCAATAACAATTCTTTTTATTACTGAGTATTCTATCGTACAAATATATCAAAATTTGTTTATCCACTTGCGTGTTAACAGAGATTTGTTTCCAGTTTGCAGGCTATTAAAAATAAAGCTATTATGAACACTCATGTACAATTTGTTCTTTGAGGAAGATTAGCACTGAGCTAACATCTGCTGCCAATCCTCCTCTTTTTGCTGAGGAAGACTGGCCCTGAGCTAACATCCGTGCCCATCTTCCTCTACTTTATATGTGGGATGCCTACCACAGCATGGCTTTTGCCAAGCGGTGCCATGTCCACACCCGGGATCTGAACCAGTGAACCCCGGGCTGCCGAAGCAGAACGTGTACACATAACCGCTGCGCCATGGGGCCAGCCCCCACGTGCAAATCTTTTTATGGACATATATTTCCTGTTCTTATGGGTAAATACATGAGTGGACTGGCTGGACTGTACAAGATGTGTAACTTAAGAAACTGCCAAATCATTTTCTGAAGTTGCTGTACTGTTTTCCATTCTCATCAGCAGTACATGAAAATTCTGGTTCCTTCACAGCTTGTCAGAGTTTTACATCAAAATTATGCAAATCCTAAAATGAAGTGTGGGAAGTGTGTTCCCTCTCTACTATTAGAATGTGTGGAAAAGGCGGGAATTATTTCTTCCTTGAAAGTTAGAGAGAATACTCCAGTGAAACCATCTGGGTCTAGAGTTTTCTTTATGGGATAATTAATGACCAGTTCAATTTATGTAATGATTATAGGACTGTTTAGATTTTCTACTTCTTTTTGCATCAATATTGGAAAGGTATTTTTCTGGGAGCTTTTCCACGATATCCTTGTTATCTTTTTAATGTCTTTAGCATCTGTAGTGATGCCCTCTTAGGACATTTGTGGCTTCTCACTCTTAATCCTTTCCACATCCTTAGGTTTTATATACCCTTTTCAACAGTGTAAACGTAATTGTTTAGTTTAATCCAGTCTGGATTAACTCCTAACTATGACTTTTAGTCTATTTGCATTTTATTGGAATTACTGAGGGTGGGCATCTGAGGCAAGCACAAGCAATGACTTTCTGGCTTCCAAATTTTTATATAATTAAATAAAAACAAAGCCACTAAAGACTGATCATTCCATCTATGCCATCGAAGGATTAATATTAAGGAAGCAACTGAAAACTCCCCAGTGACACTATCTCCTCTTCTTGTATAAAAATACACCAAATTGCGGGCCAGCCCATGACCTTGTGGCATGCTCTGCTTTGGCAGCCCGGGGTTCGGTTCCCTGGTGCGGAACCACACCACTCATCAGCAGCCATGCTGAGGCAGTGACCCACATACAGAAAAGAGAAAGTTTGGCACCGATGATAGCTCAGGGTGAATCTTCCTCAAGCGAAAACAGAGGAAGACTAGCAACAAATGCTAGCGCAGGGTGAATCTTCCTCAGCACAACAACAAAATAGAATAAAAAGTACTTCAAATTGCTAGAGCAGCCTTTAACGTGTCATCTTTTAGACTACAATCTGATATACCTCCTTCTCCAGCCTTGTTTGCTTAAAAAAAAAAAGGAAAAGAAAAAAGATTTTAAGGGCAAAGAAAAAGATGGTAACACTTAAGAGTGCTACTGTACACGTATTAACCCACTTAATCCTCACAACTACCCTACGAAGTGGGTACCATTATTGTCTCCATTTTAGAGATGAGGACACATTACACAGCTAGCTATTAAATACTGTTCGAATTCAAATCTAGTCACGCCGGAGGCCATGCACTTAACCACTTTATTATGCATTCCTCTTCTAGATGACTGATAATCCTTCCACCGTCTCTGAGGCCTGCACTCCACCTCCTCAGAGACCAGACTCCAATGACTCCCGCTTGCCAGGCCATTGACTCCAGGTGATTTTCCTAGCATCTACTATTTGCAGGTACTTTACCTCCTAGTAAATAACCCGACCTGTGTATCTTTGCTTGACAGGTCACTGAAAAATATCCCCACGAAGGTTACTAATGGACCTCTCACATCCATTCTTACTTGCTGTATCTACAACAGCTAAAACGTGGTAGTGAACTCTCAAAAAGAGTGGTTTAACGAACGTTAAATGTCTATAAAACGTACGGCATTAAGTCATGAACTCGACAAAACGGAACACTCTGTTCCTGAAGATTTAATTTTCCATGACTTTAAGAGCAACACTGAGGCAGTAAACCGATTTCAACTGATTAAAGTACACAGCAAAGGGGGTTCTCAAACGTTTAAAGCAAGCAGGCTGCCCTTTTATAAACCTTTCTCCCCGTCATTGACTCAGAAAACTCAACCACCAAAAAAAAAAAAAAAAGCCCCAGCTTAAATTCTGGCACTTTTGCCCAAGAACTTGGGGAGGAAAAACCCTCTTTTTATTAAGAACGTGTGCTTACAAATAAAACTTCAAAACATTTAAAGAGCTAGAGCAAAACAATTTTTCATTTTATAAGACAGTTGTTACTCATTACTTCTTCCTTGACAAGATTACCTAGATTACCGATCACAATCGTTTTACCAAACGCGTATTACCAATACCAGGGAGTTTTCCCGTCTGTAAAATGGAGGAAATACCAAGCTTCTGCATACTTACTTTTCTTATAAGTAACTGCTTCCTATAGCATACATATAAAGGGCTTAGAACTGAGCCTGCCATAGGAGTAAAGGGCTCTGCTGGACATTTTAAAAGTTGCACAAAGCGTGGAAGATGAGAACCGTGGCATTTTGGCTAACTCGATCATGTTTTTCTACAAGAGACGCCTTCAAGAAATACTGCCTTGAAGTCTCGGCAGCACGTGTCTGCCTGGATTCCCTGCTCCAGCCGCTTTTTGTCCGGGACGGCGGCGAGCGCAGCCAACATTCCTGAAACGCCCATTGGCCCACGCCCCGGGGCCAAGGTCCCGGCCGGGCCCCGCAGCTCATTGGTCGCCGCCTCTCAATGAAGCGGCCACGCCGGCTGCGGCGCCGCACCGCCGCGATCGCCGCACTCGCGCGCCGCGGAGCCGACCGAGGCTGGGGGCGGCGGGGGCGCGAGCGCCGGCGCCCAGGCCCCGACCCCGAGCGCGCCGCACGCCCGCCGCTCTTCCGCGCGGGATGCCCGGCTCTCTCGCGTGACTGCCCGGGTGGGACGCTGGGGCCCCGGATGCCTCTGCAGGCTCCGGCATTGAAGGTATTATGGCCCGGGCCCGCCAGGCCTCCAGCCCGTCCGCGCAGGCAAAGCTCGCCCCACCCCGGCCCACGGCCGGACCCCGCCGCCTCCGTAACAGGTTCCCCAGCCCAAGGTCAAGAGCCCCGGGGGTGAGCCCCGGCGGGCTCCGCGCCTCGCCCGGGGCCGCCCGCCCGAGAAGGCTGTGGTGCAGCGCGCGTTCGGGCGGCGGTGGGGCCCAGCCACTGCGACATCACCGCTCCCGCCCAATCCCCGCCGGCCCAGCGCCACATGCTGCCAGCGCGGACCGCGGGCCGGAGGCCTGCTCCCAGCCCCGCAGCCCGCGGCCGCAGGGCCCCCTCCTCCGGCGCACGCAGGCGGCGAGAACGAGGCCGGCTGCAGCCCCGCGCCCTCCCTCCTCCGCTCGGCGAGGCGGGCACGCCCGAATGAGCGCCTGACTAAGCCCGCCGAGCCACACCTGCCGGGAGGGAGCCCGCGCGGCCCCCCGGCCCCCGCCCGGGCCGCGGCCCGCCAACTCCGGAGGGGAGAGTCGGGCGGCGCCGCCCGCCGCCCCGCACGCGCTACCTGAGCACGCGGCGGCGCGGGCCTCCTCCCCTCCCCCCGGGCGGCGCCCGGCCCGGCAACGGCGGCGGGAGAAGCCGGCTCGGGCCCCGCGTGGACGCGGCCGCTGCCCCCGGCTCCCCTCCACGGCCGCCGAAACGATCCCGCCCGCGGACCTGCCCCACCTGAAGGCTGCGGGAACCCGGCCCCGCCCGTGGCTGGTGCCTGCCAGGCGGCCACAGCCCCCAGCCCCGAGTGTGGGCGAGAGCCCCGGGCACCCACCTCGGGATGGTGCGGAGATCCCCAGATCCTTGGTTTGCGTCGGGCTGCTGCCTGGAGAACCAAACCTCCAGCAGCTTCTCGGTCCCTTCGAAAAAATGTGCAGCTTCCATCACCGTGAGACTAGCGAACAACCAACAACCACAGAAAATCAACTAAATTAAATCTCTTCTCCCGCCGCTGCCGCCGCCGCTGCGGATTGTTCCAGCTGTGTTACTAAAGTTCAGGTTCCTTTTTTTTTTTTGCTATAATTTTATATTAACTTTTTTTTTAAAAAAAGGATTAATAAAATCTTCCCGGCTTTTTTTTTTGTTGTGAGCGAAAGTTGAACGTGAGTCTGTTGGAAATAGAGGCAGATACAGTTCAGTCTCTTGTAGTCCGCTGTTTCCCCGTTAGAGAGAGTAGAGCGAGCGCTAGCTAATGTCGCCGGCCATACTGTGGAAGCGAGGGCGCTGCGTGAGCACCGCGTTTATATACCCCGTCTCCGCCGAAAGGCCAGGAAGTGACGCAACCTCCCGCCCCTTCGGCTCATAGCTGCAGACCCCTGTCAATCACCAGGCGCAGAGTTGCGGCTGGCTGGCCGCCGGCCTGCAGGGAGCGCGGGGAGCTGCCCGCCACTGTGCGGTCCGCGTTCGCGCTGTCCCCTGGGCGGGAGACGGCGCTGTGTCGTCCGGCTGGGTATTAGGGACCGGGGGTCGAACGTAGAGTGGGTGGGGAGAGCGGGAACGGAGTGAGGGAAGGCTGTGCAGCTCTGCATAAAACAACTGGTTAGCCGAGCACATGGGTGGGTCCTTCGGAGCGTTGGCGGGGTTCGGCGGGGGCGGTGGCCACTGCTGGACTGGCGTGGTGGTTTTGATCCTGTGCAGTTCACCGCAATCGCCCGGGTACTTGGCCATTCTGTAAAGTGTTTCCCCAAGGTGAACGAAGCCCGGCATTAAAACTCATTTGTCCGTGGCACACATGTTGCCGAGGGTCGGATTAGAAGGCGCTTTAATTCTGCTTACGCCTTAGCTGATCCGCGAATGGACGCGGTTCTCGATCCGTTTACACAATAGCCAGGAGCGTTGTCTCCCTATTTAAAAAGGGAAAAGCAACGTGGCGCCCAGCCCTGAAGGGCTCCGGCTCTACCTACCTCCCACCATGTGGCTCGCCAAGCCTCGGAGTTGGCCGAGCGCTGCAGCTGCCGTGCAGAACTGGCAACTCCGTGCTCCATTAGGTCAACTGGTGGGAATTTATTATGCAAAACTATTTCTAGAAACTGATTTATTAAATATAATCTGAAATTGTTTGATAATATTTTTCTTTGAATTTTCTCAAACTGATGAAGTAATTGACAGGGGTTCTTCCCCACCTCCAAAATTTACAATGCTATTATCTCACGTGCTTCAGAATTTACATGGAAATTGATAGAAAAGGGATTCAGACCTATCACTAGTGGTGGTTTAAAGAAACATGAATCTAATATTTCAGTAATCAAAATAAGATGTAAAATAATTGTCTAAGTACAAAGTTACGACTTATACTTGGAAATATGGGAGAAAAAAATCCAACCTGACATAAAAATTACCATTGTCACAAGACAAAAGGCTTTTCCTTATCATCCTTAGACTTTCCTCAACTAAAAATGAGATAAGAATGTAAGCATAAAAAACCTAATTAAAAAAAGACATGGTTTCACTTTGCGCTCTAGATGCCCTGCAGCGTAGTACTAGTCTTACAACCACGTGAATTTGTTCACATTTCTCCGTGAAACCTGTTGAAAGAAGCTGTGTTGTGAGGTAGGTACATAACACCACTCCTGCCATGTTTTTAAAAGCTTCCAACTCAAACTGGGGATTGGGACAAAAGATAATAAATGTTGCTTATTTTATTACAATAATAATTCAAAGAGAATGTGGTGGTTATACTTGGAATAAAGATAAAAGAAGTATTTGTGTTTTACAAGCTATTCAATTATTTGATGGTTGCTTATTGAAATGAAGGATCAGTCTACTCAACCACCTCAAACACTAATTGTGGTGTAAACATAATTTGGCTTATAATTGCTTATAATTAGTTGCTTTTCAGTTACTATTATGCTTTTTCCCAATGCAATTTAAGTTAATGTAAAAGTGCCAAGAATCTTGGCAAGGTAAGTCCTTGCTAATTTGATATAGGATAATTTAAATAGTGCCCATCAACTGTACTGGTCCTTTGTAAAATCTATTATTTTTCTTAAGCATCACTACTATCTAGAAGCTCAAAGTCTCTTGTACTATTTGCTAAGTTGGTCAGTAAATTCTTATTTAAATATTTCTCTGAACTTAATATGTCCAAAATATATCTATCATCATTCCTTTATCATCAGCCCCATTTCTATCAAAGTGACTGTTTTTCCCACTTTACCAGTTAAAAAAAAATGCTTAATGATCATTTTGCACTCTGAACATAAAGGATTGCTTGAAGGACTTAAAGGACTCCCATCCCCTGTGCCTTCTTAAGGCACCTCTAATTGTACCCTCCCACCCCCTTACTCTCTTTAGTAATCCTTCCTATTGAGATCTTACCTAAATTTTAAAAAATCCGTACTTGACCCCACTTTTACCTTCAGCTATCACCCAATTTTTCTGCTCTCCTTCACAGCGAAACTCCCTAAAAGACATAAAGACATGTCTATCCTTTTGGTCTTCACCTCCTTATCTCTTCTTCAAACCCTCCAAATGGGTATGTCTCCCTACCTGCTTGACTGAAATGGCCCTTCTCAAGGCCCACCTCTTGTCAAAGCTAATGGTTCAAAGAGTGGTGTCAATCTTCATTTGACTCAGTCTTTCAATAGCTTGTGACACAATTAACTACACCTTCCTTCTTGAAACAATTCTCCAGGCTCTTGTGACACCTGTCTTTCGGTTCTCCCTCTACATCTGGATATCCTTCCCAATGCCGCAGTGCCCTTGGCTTCTCCTCTGCCCTCTTCTCTATGTGCACATTCTCCCTAAATGACTTATGTCATCCAGTCCATGGCATATGACACATCCATATATTAATGACTTTCAAATCTATGTCTCCAGCCCAGACATCTCCTTTGAATTCCAGACTTTGGCACAGTTGCATATCTGACATTTCTATTTGAATGTCTAATAAGCATATCGAAGCTAAGATGACTCAAAGAGAGCTGCTTCTTTTCACAGCAAAATCTGGCCCCTCCCCACAAAAATGAAAAGAAACAAAAAACTCAGCTATCCCCAACTCAATTCCCTGGCTGACCTCTCTGCCTCTGTTCTTGCTTCCTTATGGCCTACCCTTCAACCCATCCACTCCAGCAACCATCTCATTAAATAGCAGTTACTCAAGCCCACAGTCATTCTTGATTCTACTCTTTCCTGCGCTCCCCCTACCAGTCCAGTCTATCATTTGCCTTGTTGATGATACTTCTAGAACATTTCAAGAATGTGTTATCTTCTGTCTTCACTGCTCCCATGACCCTAATTCAGAGCGCTCAAATTGGTTCTCCTTGGACTCCTGCAGTAGCTTTCTAGCCAGTCTTTCTGCCTATACTTTGTCCCTCTTAGATAACTTACTACAGAGCAGCCAGGGTGATTTTTTTAAACATAAATCCAATTATGACACTTCTCTTATTTTAATATTTTAAAATTCTCCAGTGGTTTCCCATGACACTTAAAATAAAAATTCGTTACCTTAGGTTTCAAACCCCTCCATGATCTGGTCCAAGACTAATTCTCCTCCAACTCATCTCCACCATTCACACCCTGTGCCCCAGCTGTATTGACCTTTCTCCTTTTAGGTCCTTTTCACTTGTTTGAAGAGCTCTTTCTCCTCCTCTTTGTATGCCTTGTTCATCCTTGTCACTTAGGTCTTAGCTTAAATGTCACTTCTTCTGAGAGGTCCCCTGTAATGTAGGGCACAGGCTAAGCTACTATAACAAAGAGATCCCCAAATATAGTAACTCAAAAGAGATTAAAGTTTATTTCTCTCTCACATAATGGCTAGATGGAGGCAGCTGGTAACAGGCAAATGGGCAGCTCAGCTCCATGAGATCATTCAGGGACCCAGGTTCCTTCTAGCTTTTTCTAGACCCTCTGGTAAATAGGGTGAAACGTTAATTCACATGATTGAAGCTGGCCTACAACTGTCTACATTCCAGCCTGGGAAAAGGAGGAGGAAGAGAAAGTGGAGGAAAAAACCCAATTTCCTTATGAAAACAAGGTCTGGAAATTGTAACATCATTTCTGCTCGCTTAGTCATATGTTCACACCCAGCTGCAAGGGAGGCTGGGAAATATAGTTGCTGCCTGGGTAGCTAGTTGGCTGGTGAGAGCTTGGAGTATTCTACTACTGAAAGGAAGGAGGGAGAGAATGGACGTGGGGCCTGTCATGCCTTTCCTTACCACTTAATCTACAGTAGCCAGCTAGTCACTCCCTGACACACCGTTCTGCTTTAATTCTCTGTGTGATCTTATTGTTCTCTTGTATTTACTAATTTGTTGGTTGTCAGCTCCCTCTCACCCTCAATTACATTTTAAGCTACGTAAAAGCTTGCTATATAATACTGTATAGCATTGCCCAAAGGAAGTATTTGGCATAAGGTTGGTATTTAATCAGTATTAGTCGAATAAGTGAATTTTTAAGCACCCTCCTAATAAATGTGCTCTTTCAAACTGACTTTATCTCCCAACATTCCATTAAAGTGCCCCCTCCCCCCCCACACCATTCCCTGTGCTATCAAAATCTTACTCAGTTTCCGATGCTAGTTACAATTCCACATAACATTCTCCAGGACAACACTCCTGCACACACTGACTGTGTTCATTATCTCTTGCTGCATAACAAATTACACAAACCTAGTGGCTTAAAACAACACACATGTATTATCCATTACTTGTGTGCGTTGGGAGTTTGCACATGGTTTAGCTGGGTCCTCTGCTTCAGGGTCTCTCACAAGGCTGCAGACAAGGTCTTGGTCCATGCTGCAGTCTCATCTCAAGGTTCCACCAGGAAAAGATGTACATCCAAGCTCACATGGTTGTTGGCAGAATTCAGTTCCTTACAAGCTGTTGGACTGAGGGCCTCAGTTCCTTGCCATGTGGGCCTCTCCATAGGTCAGCTCACAACATTAACAGCTCGCTTCATCAAAGGTAGAAACAGAGAGTCTGCTGGTAAGTCAGAAGTTACAATCTAATATAATCATGGCAGTGGCATCCATCACCTTTGCACCTTTGACGTATTCTATTGGTTAAGACGGTTAGGAGAAAGTCACAGGTTCCGCTCACGCCGAAGGGGAGTGGATTTCACAAGGGCATGACTCCGGGAATTAGGGATGATTGAGGGCCAGTTTAGAACCCAGCCACCACACTCACCACCCTCTGGGACCTTCCAAAGCATTTGTAATTAAGACCACATAAGTTACCACTTCATGGCTTCATTGTTGGTTTAATCTGCCAACTAAATTGGCACATCCAAGTGTTTTGTTTTGATATCCCAGTCTCAAAACAAGGCACACACGTAAATTTTCATATGCTTTTGCGTTGAATTCAAAGTGACAGGGTGGTGTGCTGGAGCTGACTTCTCCTTGTTTGCAAGAGCCATTTGTTAAGTTTTCAGAAGTTTTAGGAGCAGTTGACACCACGTTGGTAGCTTGAAATTGGCTATGGTGGGAGTATTTACTTCAAGGAGATTGGGGACTAAAGCAGGGCTCTCCATACCCTCCAAGAGGCAGTCATTAAACATTTACCAGTACACCACTAGTTGTCACATCTGTCACTTCGATGGTGTTGAAAACATGGTTTTTTCTAATAGAAATGTGAGTGCCACTACCCAAGGCTGTTGTGGGGCTTCATTAGGATTACAAAGGAGAAAAGTGTTTTGGAAACTGTAGAACAGCATGGAAAGAGAAGATACAGTATCATTATTACAAAATACTGATGTGAAAGTTCTGAAGAAAGGAAAAACGCTGCAAGGCCTGAGACATTTCACATTAAATTGTGAAACGAAAGGGCCCAGATATAATCGCTCCCAAAAGCTGACTTCTTTCTTGTGACTAATGTGGATAAGAGGAAATATGCCAAAAATGAAAATGCAGTTTTGTTTGGAGTGACTCCCCTTAAGTTCTGTATTGTATTTCAACTTATCAGACATAGAGGAAACGCAGGTAACAGAAGAAAATGAAACTAAGAAGAAAGAATAAGAAACTCAGAATATAACAAATTTAGTGACGATGTTTCCTAGGATGAATTAAATATTTAACAGCAGATATAAAGTTAAAAATAAGAAAAGATAGACAATGACCCTAATGGAAATGGACAAAGCTATTTATAAACAATGTTGTTGACCACGGTCCTGACAAAATATACCAACATAATTTTCTTACTTATTTTCATCAGTAATTAAATATTCAGTAAGCAAAGAATTTGTAATGTGCTGTTTGCAAATTTCATGTGGTTCATAAACACTTTCATCGTTTCAGTTTTTAAATATTTAAGCAGATAGCCTCTTTGAAGGTTTTTTTTCTTTTGAGGTTTTTTTTTTTTTTTACTGTTTTGGAGTTCCACTTTTGTATTTTCTTTTTTTATCATGATCTCAACTTGGAGTCATTCTGTCATCTAAAGGATTAAAAAAGTAATTGTTTTGAATGTGTGTAAAATATAAATTAAAATGTTAAAAATTACAAATTAAAACTCTTTTCAGGTAGTTCAAAAAGCTGCTTTTCTTCCAAAATGTATAATTATTTGTTAAAGACAATAAATATATGAGTTATAATTAGTAACAATAACTCTTAAATTTGCAATGATAAAGTTTTTTAATTTAATTTTTAAAACGTTAATGAAACCTTATTAAATATCTTTATGAAAATTAAACTATCTGCAATTCTAGTATAATACGCCCATTTTGCTACTAATGTAAAGAGTCTGTATTACACTTCATGTGTGTTATGTCTATCCCTACATATACACAAATTTAAGAAAAACATAAAAGCCTTCAGTATGGCAAAATGTTCCTCAGCCACATATTCAACTATTTGAAATTTCATCCTCATTGGTGAGTATCTCTTGTGTCCTGAGAAAAGCAAGAAAATGGATACTTGGCACTAGGAAAAGATACTTCATTAGACCCAAAACTATTGCGTTCACAATGAGAGGAAGAATTTGACAAGTGAATGCCTGTATTTTGTCTTTTCTGTTATCTAATGGTTTCTGCTGTTCAAGTCCTCCCCACATTCCTAAGCAAGTTCTTTCTCCTATGTCAACAGCACCATAAACCATGAACCCTTACGGCATTTGTACTCAGTTGCCTTTTGTATCGTGGACATAGGGTAAGAGACATGGAGAAATATTTCCCTGGAGTCTAATTGCTGTTATTTCCCGTAATGGATGTTTAAGTTTATGAGTCATACTATACCTGTAATGTGCACTGGATTCCAAGTGACAGAGTTCCCCATGCGGTATTTAATAAATGCCTTTTTGGGTATGTTTGTGACATGCAGGGTCCAGGGCAGAGCCCTTCTTGCTGGGTCTAAGATATTGCTTCCAGTTCACAGAATTATTATCTCTGAATTGCAGCTTCTAACAGCCTTTTATAGCTGTAGCTTAAAGTCTCAAACCCCTAGCTCTTCCCTAGTCTTCTATGCCACTGGTAGGCATAAAGGTTTCTTAGAGTAGAGGCTTTTAATCTTTTGGGCCCCTCCAGTTACTCTATTTCAAAAAACCTGTCAAACTGAAATGAAAAAGTCCACATTTTCTGAGGCCAAATATTTACAGAAATTCAGTTATTGTGTCTATTGTGTATGGTAAATTTTTGAGTCAGGTATCATGGGAAGTAAGTTCTTTTGAATATTTAATTTATAAATTCTTAGGGAAAAATTGGCCCTATTCTCCCCCTCCCCCCAGGTCTGGTGGCTAATTTCAGAAAGCAGAGTTAAGTTTCTATGTCCCAGAGTTTGGAGGCCTCTACTCTGTAGCAACTTAGCAGCTCCAAGGGAAAGACCTCTACGTATAGACTGACTGTCGAGCCTCATCTCAGTAAGAAAAACTCAACTCGGCCTTCCTCCGGTGAGCCCAAAGACCTAGAGCTTACAATCCGTTTTGTAGTGCTTCACACTTAAATACTAATACCAAGTATCCAGTATTTGAAGAAAGCCTTCAACACTTAAAGAGACAGAAGAAACAGAAATAATGTAGGATGTAGAAATAAACTTCCGAGAAAAAAAGACCATAGTCCTGCTCCATAGGGATAAGAGAAGATATTCTCTCCATAAGAACAAAAATTCTATATAAACAAGAATTGTTCAAAGAATGATAAAAAAAAACAAAGAGTTGTTTAAAGAATAAAAAAGGTGCTTGGAAATTAAAAATAGGATAGCAGAGATTAAAAAAAAATGTGGGAGATAAATTTGAAGAAATCTTTCAGGAAGTAGGACAAGCCAGGGATAAAAGATAGGAGAGAGGGGCTGGCCCCGTGGCAAAGTGGTTAAGTTCGTGCGCTCCGCTGCAGGCGGCCCAGTGTTTCGTTGGTTCGAATCCTGGGCACGGACATGGCACTGCTCATCAAACCACGCTGAGGTGGCGTTCCACATGCCACAACTAGAAGGACCCACAACGAAGAATATACAACTATGTACGGGGGAGCTTTGGGGAGAAAAAGGAAAAAAATAAAAAATCTTTCAAAAAAAAAAAAAGGAGAGAAAAGACAGGAAAATTGATTGATCAATTCAACAGTCCTCAAACCCCAATAATAAGAGTTTTAAAAAGAAAAAGAGAGAGGAGGTAATTATCAAAGAAATAATGAAAGATTTCAGGCCAGCCCCAGTTGCTTAGTGATTAAGTTTGGTTCACTCCACTTCGGCGGCCCTGGGTCAGTTCCCTCGGCACAGACCTATGCCACTTGTCTATTAGTGGCCATGCTGTGGTGGTGGTTCATGTACAAAAAGAGGAAGATTGGCAGCAGATGTTAGCTCAGGGCAAATCTTCCTCAGCAAAAACAAAAACAAAAACAACTTCACAACAGGAGTACATTGATTGAAAGGGCTCACCTAGTGCCCCACAAAATGAATGAAAAAAAAAAAGACCCAAACCAAGGCACATAATTATGAAATTTCAGAACACTTTGGATAAACATTTTAAAACCTCCCGTAGAGAAAAAAAAAGTCACAATCAAAGGATAAAGAATCAGAAAGCATTGGACTTTTCAATAGCAACATTGGAAGCTTAAAGACAATGGAACAATACCTTCAAAATTTTTGAGGAAAAAGTATTTTTAGCTGACAACGCTATACCTAGTTTCAGGCAGCACCTAGGTTTCGTTTCTTTTCTTTGTTTTTGGTCAGTTATTTATCTATTTATTGAGGTATAATTGACATATAACTTTATATTTGTTTCAGGTGTACAACATAATGATTCAATATTTGTATACATTGTGAAATGATCACCACAATAAGTCTAGTTACCGTCTGTCACCATACATGGTTACAAAAACTTTTTTTCTTGTGTTGAGGACTTTTAAGATTTACTTTCTTAGAGGGGCTGGCCCCTTGACCAAGTGGTTAAGTTGAGGTGGCATCCCATATGCCACAACTAGAATGACCCACAACTAAAACATACAACTATGTACTGGGGGGGGGGGTTGGCAAGAAAATAAAGCAGAAAAAAAAAAGATTGGCAACAGTTGTTAGCTCAGGTGCTACCTAAAAAAAAAGGAATCTCAACTGTTTAAAAAAAAAGATTTACTTTCTTAGAAACTTTCAAATATGTAGTACAGTATTATTTGTTTATTTATTTACATTTTTGCTGAGGAAGATTTGCCCTGAGCTAACATCTGTTGCCAATCTTCCTCTTTTTGTATGTGAGCTGCCACCACAGCGTGGCCACTGACAGAGAAGTGATGTAGGTCCATGCCCAGGAACCAAATCTGGGCCACTGAAGTGGAATGTGCCGCACTTAACCACTGGGCCACTGGGGCTAGCCCAGTATTATTAACTATAGTCACTGTGGTGTACATTGGTCCCTAGGTTTCTTGCTAGAAACTGAATATATCATGTTTTATGCAAAGAGTTAGTAAAAGCAAATTGTCACTACAACTTATTATAGCCTGTTAATAATTAATTAATAAAAGCAAATGATTTCCACAAGCTATTAAAAATCAAAAGTAAAGTCTGTTTTTATCACACACAGAATGGTATTACGATTAGTGCAATGAAACCAAAGTAACAAAGAATTGTTTAAGTTCTCTTCATGGCTTATTCTCTTGTACTCTTCTTGTTTGAGAAGGATAATAACTGGAGTAATTGGAGCAATAAACTATCACTCTCAATAAATTCTCTCTCTTAGGACATCTTTATTTAGAGCTGAAGAACAAAAGATATTCTGGCATGTGGAAACAGGTTTTCATTAGTCACTCAGAGCTTCCACTCATGATGGAAGCTAGAGAAGGAGTTGGGAACCAAGAACCCTTAGTACACTCCCCCTCCCATTGTTAATAGACCAAGCTATACCTGCCATATACCAAAATCCTGCCTTGTTTTGAAATAAGGAGAATATGATGTTACAATCTGACTCTTCTGCCATCCCTAGCTTGAACTCCCAACTTGAAAGAAACTTAAACCAACAGAGAAAGTCCAACTTCAACCTATCTGGTAGCTAGGAACTTGAGATACTAATTGTTTCATCCCCACCTACAACCCCTTCTCAGAGACTCTGCCCTACCCACAGTTCCTGGAAGAGGCAGCCCTACTTCCATTAGACCTTGTCTTCTGAGCCATGGCTGCTTGGACCAAAGGAGAACACCTAAACCAATCAGATTCATTTGCTTGATTATTTGAACCTGAGACCTAGACACTGAGTCAGTAACCCTGTGAGGATGCTAGAGCTGTAAGGTCAGCTAGACTCAGGAGTGGCAGCCATTTTTTGCTCTACGCATGCAAATAAACTGAGAAATCTAGTCTTCAAAGATAAGCAATAACCTGGATGTGCCAAAGGAAGCAGAAATCACACAGCCCTAGAGAAAGATGGAGAGAGTAGTGGTCTGACAATTTTGATGGTCTCTATACTTGTTTTTGGAATCCATGAGATTTCTGGACTTCTAATCACCCCCTTTGTACTTGGATTAATTTGCATAGCTTCCTTTTGCTTGTAACAAAAGAATCTGACTCAATAGTTTTAAAAAGTTCGTCTTTGGCACCCCACACCTCTACCTTTTCATACCTCATAACCACTCAGATCCTACAGATCCCCTGCAATCTGTTTTAAGTAGGTTGGGAGCCGGGAGATATCAGAGAGAAGACATTTCCTTGCAATGTCCTACAGAAGAGATGCCAGGATCCTTCTAGTTACAAGGATTCGGAGGTGCTTAAAGGGTCACCTTCTTCAAGACTCAGCCTGCTCTTCAGCAGTTCCGGAACATGTTGGAAGAAACTGGATGATCAGCGACCTAATGAATAATCTATTTTATTCAATACCATTTATTAATTTATAATTATATCAAACTGTTATTTGTGAGTAAATGTTGTAATAAAATTATTAAATTTATTATGGTTTGTTGTTGTTTCAGTACTCTTTTATAAAATGAAGTTATTAAATCTTGGTTGCCAGTTCCTAACTATGAGTTTTTCTGTACACTTAATACATATAGTTACAGTGTTTTAATATACATGGACCTTTTAAGAAAATTTTCATTTATTTCTTTGATCTTAGGATTCTTAAAAATCTGAAAAAATAAAGAATTTTGCAAAAACCAAAATGAATTTGATTAAAGTATCAACCTAGATAGACTTTATCTGCCAGAGAGACCAGATTCTAAAACAATAGTGGGGAATTTGCAGTGAAGAAAGTTATTGTTTAAAATTATAACCTTCATACATTCAGTAAATTAAAGTCTAAAAACGAGATAAATCTTTCCTTTGTACATTGACATAATTAATGGGACGGATAATGCTTTGCTGGACAAGCTCCCCACCGCCAGATGTTGAAAATACTGCTGTATATTGCAGTCAAAATATTTTCTTTAAATTATTTTCTTGTTTTTAAAAAATGCAAGATTACATTTTTTTGTGTGGGAATGGAATTTTTTTCTTTATCCCTTGTGGAAATCTTATTTTAACAAACTATATGGTATTGAGATCTCTATCTGAGAAAGCCTCTGCTGAGAAATTATCAAAGTAAAGAATTTTCAGCCATGCGCTCAGAGAATGTGGAAAGAATCCCCCCCAGGTAGATAGTCACAAACATCCCTCACCTTCACAGTTTTTACAGAACCAGTTTAGTATTACTTATTCAAAATCCGCAATTGTAGTTTTCAATTTAGCAAAATTTTGTTGCATCTACTGTGTAGTTAGCTCTATGTGAAAGCATAAGATCACGACTCTTCCAAGGACCACACATAAAATGATGAAACTAGGACTTTACGCATTTCAGTATAAACTCAACGGATGAATTTTATTCCACAGAATGTAAGAATTACAATAATCTGAAGTAGAGGAGATCCCATTGTTAAGAATAGTAAAGTTGAGGGGCTGGCCCCGTGGTGCAGCAGTTAAGTGTGCACGTTCCACTTTGGCGGCCCAGGGTTCGCTGGCCTGGATCCTGGGTGCGGATATGGCACCGCTTGGCAAGCCATGCTGCGGCAGGCATCCCACATATAAAGTAGAGGAAGATGGGCACGGATGTTAGCTCAGGGCCAGCCTTCCTCAGCAAAAAAAGGAGGATTGGTGGTGCATGTTAGCTCAGGGCTAATCTTCCTCAAAAAAAAAAAAAAGTAAAGTTGATAACTTTTTGTATGGGCAAACATCAGATAATTATGGGTATGTTGGCATCTGGTCATATCACAAAGTATACACTTTTAAAGTAGTTTCCTCTTAAAGTGACTTTCAAACTGCAAGACAATAAAAATCATACATTAATTTATAAATCAGTCACACTATTTACAATCTTTAAATCCTTATGAAAGTAAGGTAGACCAAAAGGAAAATCATTATCATTTTGGATGAAAGGAGATAAATTATTTCTACCCTTGGATAATTAAAAATTAGAACATTTCATAAGTTTACATATGACAATCTAACTCTTATCTACTCTGAATAATGAAGTCACAATATTGTAAATTTCGTTTCATACATAAACCAAATGTGAAAATTTTCATTCACCTTTTTTTTTTTGTTTTTTGTTTTTTTTAGGAAGATTAGCCCTGAGCTAACTGCTGCCAATCCTCCTCTTTTCGCTGAGGAAGACTGGCCCTGAGCTAACATCCGTGCCCATCTTCCTCTATCTTATACGTGGGACACCTACCACAGCATGGCATGCCAAGCGTTGTCATGTCCGCACCCCGGATCCGAACCCCAGGCTGCTGAAGCGGAACGTGCACACTTAACCGCTGTGCCACCGGGCCGGCCCTTTTCATTCACTTTGATATTTCTACAATCTATTTCATATCTAGCATTACTTCCACTTAGCATTAAGAAATATATAAGCTTTTCCTAAGTAAAACAATATTTAAGGAAGTAATTAATAATTTCAATCTATCTAATTATTACTTTAATTTCCCAATGGATATTTTAAAGCTTGTTTTTTTTTTAAGAAAGCAATTATGTGAACAAGGTATTGCAGTAATTTTAGCTTAGCTTTGTCCAAATAGGCTGATATTGATGTATATACTATATTCACTCAAAGTTATAATTATACTCAAGGAGTATTTACTTTATCCAGTCAGATTTACTCTTATACCCAAGGAGTTATACAGAAGGAAGTGATTCCTTTCTCCTTTATACTCACTTATTTTCCGTTTTATGAACCTTGCTGACCTACATTAAAGTTAGTTGTAACTCATTTAAATTCAGGTCCCAGCGTGAAGTAGTGTATTGCCTAACTCAACAGAAAGTGTGAAAAGGGGAGTGTCAGCGTTTCCCCAACAGTACCATCGTTAGCAATTAAGGTGTGGCATTGCCAGCGCTAAAGAACCTGATTCCAGTCAAACGTGTTTCTGTTCTGCATCTTCCGCTGTGTGGTAAACTCTCTAATACATACGTTCTAATCCTCAAGCAAAGGAAAAAAGCTAGAAAGAAAAACAAAAACCATTTTCCCAAACCAAAAGTCAACTATAGCCTCTGAAAATTCCTAGACATGAAGTATCGGTCACTGGATTTTCCTTCACCGCTGCCAAGTTCCACAGCTTCCAGGCAGGTTTCACAATAGGAGGTGAGAGAGAGTGGCAGGGAAACTTTGCTAAGTAACACTCTGGGTACAGCTATGCAGGGGGCCTATCTAAGGACACAAACGGGAGCCTTGTGCTGGTTCACGGTCATTTCACAAGATAATAAAAGAGCCGCAATATTATGTAGACACAGAGAGGCAAGAGAGAGAATTCCTAACCTCAACGATTAGCTCCAAAAGGTCAGGTAGTTTAAGAATGATATGGTTACTGATAGCTATAAATTTTTCCTGTTAGTCATATTTATTTCCCAGAACACAAGATTTAGGTGTCATCTTTACATATTCATGAATTAATTAACTAATTAATTCAATCATTCATCCATCCAACAACTATTCATCGAGTACCTATTATGGCATTGTGTTAGGTCTTACGCACTAAAATTGAGCCTCCTATATTGATATTGTAAGGTTTCCATAAGAAGAGGTTATAAAAATGAAAAAGTATAGGGGCTGGCCCGGTGGCACAGTGGTTAAGTGTGCATGTTCTGCTTGGGCAGCCCGGGGCTCACTGGTTCAGACCCTGGGTGCTGACATGGCACCACTTGGCAAGCCATGCTGTGGCAGGCGTCCCACATATAAAGTAGAGGAAGATGGGCACAGATGTTAACTGAGGGCCAGACTTCCTCAGCAAAAAGAGGAGAATTGGCAGTAGATGTTAGCTCAGGGATAATCTTCCTCAAAAAGAAAAGAAAGAAAAGAAAAGAAAAGAAAAGAAAAGAAAAGAAAAGAAAAAGTATAGAGATAAAAATCAATTCCTTGAATTATTTATTATTGTTGCTTTTTTTTTTTGGTGAAGATTAGCCCTGAGCTAACTACTGCCAGTCCTCCTTTTTTTGCTGAGGAAGGCTGACCCTGAGCTCACATCCGTGCCTACCTTCCTCTACTTTATACGTGGGATGCCTACCACAGCATGGCGTGCCAAGCGGTGCCATGTCCGCACCCGGAATCCGAACCGGCTAACCCCGGGCTGCCGAAGCAGAACACGCTTACTTAACCACTGCACCACCGGGGAGGCCCCTGTTGCGTTTTATTTTTAAGATAAGGCTAGAATATGAGCCTTTATTTGATATGGCTCTGGGTTAAAAAGCAGATATTTCCCAATTGTTAAGGAAGGTGGGGAGGAAGTCTAAACATGAATAGCTACATAATAAATATTGGAAAACACATTATGCTATAGAAGAATTTACCAGAGTTCCCTTGTAAACAAGAAACTCTTGATTTGACTTTAATCTGATTTATACACATTTGTAAAAGCATATTATTGTCTAAAGTGAGCTTCGCATGTTATTGACTTTTGCATATTCATCCCCTATTCTATTCATCCCCTATTCTTTTGGGATAACTTTCCTTTTTTTTCTGGCAAACTTAATATGCCTAAACTACATGAACAGATTAATATTTATTGAGCACTCAATTTATACAAGCTGGAGTGATGCTGCATACTACATGGTTTAAATCACTTAAGTTCTAAGAAGTAGATACTGTTATTATCTTCACTTTGCAGATAGTAAAACTAAGGTTAAGTAAGTTGGCCAAAGTCCTACAGCTAGTAAGCTACAGAACCAAATCTGGGCAGCCCGTCTCTAGAACCTCCCCCATTAATCACTACGCTGTACAATCCCCAGGAGCTTCTGTTGTATTCATCTGACCAAAATCTCCTATGGACCTCAAGAAGTCCCTAGCCCTTAAGAACGTTGAACTAGGGGGCTGGCCCCATGGCTGAGTGGTTAAGTTCGCACACTCCACTTCAGTGGTCCAGGGTTTCGAGGTTCGGATCCTGGGCGAGGACACGGCACCGCTCATCAGGCCATGCTGAGGTGGCGTCCCACATGCCACAATTAGAAGGACCCACAACTAAAATTATTCAACTGTCTACCCCGGGGGGGGGGGGGGTGCTTTGGGAGAAAAAGGAAAGATAAAAAATCTTAAAAAAAAAAATGTTGAACTAGAGAACTACAGTGTTTAGTCAATGCACTTTGGCTCCTCTTTTATAGGGAATAAAATCCACTCATATCCACAATGTGTTAATCACAGAGAAGTGCTTAAAAATAGCAGCCTAACACTTTTTCTCTTATTGCATTTAGAAACAAAACACATAAAATTATAAAAATAAGTGATACTGCTTTTTTTTTTTAAAGATTTTATTTTTTCCTTTTTCTCCCCAAAGCCCCCCCGTACATAGTTGTGTATTCTTCGTTGTGGGTTCTTCTAGTTGTGGCATGTGGGACGCTGCCTCAGCGTGGTCTGACGAGCAGTGCCATGTCCGCGCCCAGGATTCAAACCAACGAAACACTGGGCCGCCCGCAGCGCAGCGCGCGAACTTAACCACTCGGCCACGGGGCCAGCCCAGTGATACTGCTTTTTAAAGGCAAAATTCATGAATTCATGAATCAAGACATAAAAGTAAGTTCGTTTCTTGGGTTGATTTTTATTTACTTTTGATGCCATAACAATTGGAGTTTAATTTCAGTCTATATTTCATTTGTTTTGTTTTTTTGTTTGTTATTTAGTTATTTATTATTTTTTTTAAGGAAGATTAACCCTGAGCTAACATCTGCTGCCAATCTTCCTCTACTTTATATGTGGGACGCCTGCCGCAGCTTGGCTTTTGCCAAGCGGTGCTGTGTCGGCACCCGGATCCGAACCCGGGGTGCCGAAGCGGAATGTGCGCACTTAACTGTTGTGCCTCCGGGCTAGCCCCTATACTTGTTTTTTAAACATAATGAATATAAAGTAAATTAAACAGCATACGTCTCTTGTGAAATGGGAAATGTTTTCTTTTCTGTGAAGGTTTCACTAACCTAACAATCCCAGCTACTCTCCCCATGCCTCCCAGTGAGGGTTAGTGATTTGATGATGGTATTTGGGAGAAGAAACTAGGTTTGTGTATCCCACTCACTTCTTCCATTCCCCTGAGAGCTGGCAGCCTCAAGGAACATCTGAGGACTGTCATACGAGGGAAGGGGCCAGTCTTTTCAAGCGAAGCCTGTGGTTTTCCAGCATTACCTGTGACAAGATGGGCTAATCTGCCTACTTTTGGAGTTCAGAACTAGGAAGCCCACATGCCCACAGATGTAAGCTATATTCTCTAATATCTGTTTTCATCATTAATAAAGAGGATATCTTGGTTCTTCATATGCCTATTCTTTGTTTTAGCTCTCATTTACTTCAGAACTCAGGTGGGGAAGAGGAATAATGTTTATTGTGCTGCCTCAAACAGGAACATGCATGTGATTGATATTATTAAACAATATATTAAAATGAACTAACATTTTTAATAATAGTCCTAAAATATTTTATATTTAAAATCAGCTCTTGGGGGCCAGCCCCAGTGGCCTAGCAGTTAAGTTCAGCACATTCCACATCAGCGAGCTGGGTTTGGTTCCTGGGCATAGATCTACACCACTCTGTTAGCAGTCATGCTGTGCTGGCAGCCTAACATACTAAAAAATAGAGGAGGATTGGCATGGATGTTAGCTCAGGGTGAATCTTCCCCATAAGAAAAGAAAAAGGGGCCAGCCCCATGGCATAGTGGTTAAGTTCGGCGCACTCTGCTTCGGCGGCCTGGGTTCATGGGTTCGGATCCCTGGTACAGAACTATACCACTCATCAGCCATGCTGTAGCAGTGACCCACATATAAAGTGAAGGAAGACTGGCACAGATGTTAGCTCAGGGCCAATCTTCTTCAAGCAAAAAATAATAACAATAAAAGAGGAAGATTGGGAACAGATGTGAGCTCAGGGCTAATCTTCCTCAAAAAAATAAAAAGTTAAAAAAATCAGCTCTTCATCATAGACCATATTACAATCATGAAATGACTTTTTAAATTTCTAAGGAGTGATAAGAGTACATATTTCTATGAAAGGGATAGTAAAAAAAGTTGAAAAACATAATATTAAGCAAAGTTAAGGGTGTGTAGGATCTAGGAGCCCATTTCTTCTATACTAGGGTTTTCCAAACATCTCTCGCACCTGGGCCACTTGTCAAATTTGCAGATTATCAAGTCTCTCTCCTGGTCATCCTGATTCATTGAGACTTGATTGGGACCCAGGAATCTCTGTTGCAGACAATCTCCTAGGTAAGCCTTCTCATTAAGGAAACTTGGAAAAACATTGCCTTTCACCAGAAATAATGAAGAATGCATATTTTGATTATAGCTGTGCATGAAAATGTAGAGGGACATTTGGCTTTGTATTATGACATCCAATAAATATGTTTGGGCTTGTTAATAAACTACTTGTTAACAGAACTATTATAGAATTAAGCACAATATAAAATAAAGAAAAAAACTCTCAGGATTTCTGGGTCTTGGAATTTGCACACGAAATGATAGTTACTGTGGCATTTGAATTCAAATCTCAGCTCTGCCCCTTCCCAGGTAAGTGACATTGTACAAATTACTTAACTTCTCTTTTCCTCAGTTTTCTATCTGCACAATGGAGATTGTATTAGTAGTAACTTACTACAGAGTTGTTTTGAAGATTAAATGAGATAAGTAATGTAAAATCTTCCCAGTATGTATAATGAGCAATTAATTGTTGAGCATTTTATTAGACTTTGTATTAATTGAAAGAGTTAATATAACCCCAGGACCAGTTCAACTGACCCTATCTTATCAACAGAGTAATTAAGAAATTGTCTTTCAGAAAATTTGCAAAGTCACGTAGCCAGAGCATGCACAGAAGAAGAAATCTTGACCTAAAATGACAGAGGAACCAAAGACTCTCCTCCCCATGGAACCAAAGGACAGGGACATGACTGGAACTTAAAAGTCAGACTCTTACCAGAAGCAAGGAGTTGTCATTCAGGAAGGTCCGGTCTTAAAATTCCTTCCCCAGGGGCTG
Source organism: Equus quagga (assembly GCF_021613505.1). Taxonomy (NCBI): domain Eukaryota; kingdom Metazoa; phylum Chordata; class Mammalia; order Perissodactyla; family Equidae; genus Equus; species Equus quagga. The sequence continues at coordinate 23,460,837 of NC_060277.1, forward strand.
GCCCGGTGCCTGAGTGGTTAAGTTCTCATGCTCCGCTGCAGGTGGCCCAGTGTTTCATTGGTTTGAATCCTGGGCGCGGACATGGCACTGCTCATCAAACCACGCTGAGGCAACGTCCCACATGCCACAACTAGAAGGACCCATAACGAAGAATATACAACTATGTACCGGGGGGCTTTGGGGAGAAAAAGGAAAGTAATAAAATCTTTAAAAAATAAAAAATTCCTTCCCCAGCTCATCATAAATGTTTAAAACCTCATCATAAATGTTTAGATCCTTACCATAAATGCTTGAGGCCCACCAATCACAGCCTGTCCTGTCAGCATTTCCGCATGCCAGCCTGTTCTCCCTAACCTCTTAAATTTTGCCCCAAATCCTAAATCAGGGAGACAGATCTGAGGACTCAGACCCTTATCTCCCTGGGGATCAATCTTGCAGAATAAAGCTGAAGTCTTTCCCCAAAACTGATGATGTCATCAACTGGGTTGTTTATGCCCATCAGGGAGGAGAATCCCATTTTTGTGTGACATCATTAATACACATAAAGTCCCTAGAAGGGTACCTGGCACATAGTTAGCACTCAGTGTAAGTTATTATTACATAAAGTAATATTGAGATAATGATGACCTTTATTTCTATGACTATATTTTAAATCCATCTTCATGTAAATATTCTTTCATTTGCTTCTTCCATAAACTCTATGAGGTAGCTGGTTAGCCCTTTTTCACTAAGGAAGAAATTGAGGCTTAGAGAGACAAAAATTTACTCAAAACTTACAACTTGTTAGTTGAGCTCTACTGAGAAGGTTGAAGTTGCAGGACTTTGTGAGGTGGGTCTGTTTCTTTTGTCATATTAGAACTTGGACACAAGGAATGCTTCCTAACTGCAGGATTTAATTGATCTACATCCTTTCTCAGATCCGGAGTAGTTCCAGATCACCTCATAAATCAAGTACGAACTCCTCTGAGCTTGTCGTTTCACTGCCTCGCTTTGTCTGACCTAATCTCGCTCACCTGATACACCGTAATCCATTCTCTCTGCCTAAGTCAGACAGGGATGTGTCTTGCCTCTGAGGCCTCATTATGATAATCATCTTCTCCACATCTAAGCTTGAGACTGGGATTTGATTGATAATCCAATGACGGGGCAGAACATTGGAACTAGGTTCATCCCAGAAACTTCGGATGTACAGTCCTTGTAAGGATGACTCTCCTCCAACCCTGATCTTTCACTCCTGGTAGTAATGATCTATTCTTGCTCTCAGTCCGTTTACTTAGGTCTTAGAAATGTGCTCAGAAAGTATGTATTTACATTTGCATACACATTAAACAAAAGGTTTTGAAGATACACACCAAATGGTTAACAGTAACCACTGTTACTTCTGGGGAATAAGTTTGAAGGTATCCAGTCTGGATTTTAATTTTTTATATTACATGCCTTTCTATTAGTTACATGGTTTTACAATGATCATATATTACTTCTGTATTTCAAAAACTACCTCTGAATGTTCAAAAAATTAATCACAAACAGAACTAAAACCAAGATGTCCCCCTTTCTAAATAATCACCACTGCTCAGTCTAGGTTTTACTCACTAATCAAGCAAACTGTTAGAGCCACTCAGCTGCTCCAGAGGCTTCATATTAACAAATTTTGCCCAGTTCAGTGTTATATTCTATCTTCCTTGCTCTAACACTCTTTAGAATCCGTTCCCACAAGTTTTTCAGTTTCCTATTACGACAATTTTCAAGATTTTGCAATTATTTTGGTATGTAAAGCCATATCTCCTTGGAAGACAAATGCAGTTTTCCCCTTAAGGTATCCTACGAGCTAACTGGTTTCTGGAAGCAGGAAGGGATGGTGTGGGTGGGTCTTCAGGAGAATAGGCATCCCCTAGCAAGGTTACGGCCTTAGGTGAGGTTTTCCAGAGCCTTTAAACAAGGGAAACCAGTTTCCTCAGGCAGGAAAGGAGGTTCTGTTTTCACTTGCAAGGGCGATTCAGGGGAATTTGTGGGTAGGCGATTCCCAGCTTTGTCTGAGTCCATCCACGCAGCCCCAATTAGAATCTCAAGAGTTTCCCTTCTTCCCAACTAAGATATCTTCATCTTAACACAAAAGACTCGGTGAGGTTGTGTGTTCTGTTGTAATTCTGTCATCTGTAAAATTATATTGGGGCCTTGCCTGCCAAGCAGTTGCAAGAGATCAGTTCTTTTGAGATTCTAGAATTTCTCTGGTTCTTCATATTCCTTGAGCTCAGAGCTCAAGGCCCTGACATTTTCTTATTCTTACTGAATATTCTTTTATTCTCCAGTACAATTAGAAGAAAATATCTCACCTCTCAGTTCTTGTGGCCATCTTTATTATCATACTAGGCTAGCCAGTACTTGAATTCTCAAAGCCTTGCCTTTTTCAGACCCGTCATCCCAAACAAACAAATCACATTTTAAGGAATCATGATGTCATCCCATGCTGTGGTGGTTGGTTTCATGTGTTAACTTGGCTAGGCTAGAGTACTTAGTTACCCAATCGAACGCTGTTTCAGGTGATGCTGTTAGGAAATTTGTAGGTGGAATGGGATTAATTTCTACCCTCAGATGACTTTAAGTAAAGGAGATTATCCTCTGTTATTATTGTTAGTTGGATGATTATTCTCCAATCAATTCAATGGCCTTGAGAGTAAAATCCCTGAGGAAGAAATTGCACCTATTGAGTCTCAGCTTCAGTTTCCACCTGAGTTTCTAGCTTAAGGGCACGCCCTGCGGATTGCAGACTTGCCTACCCAGCCCCCACATTGCTTAAGGTAATAATTCCTTGCAATATATACATTTATATTAATACAGTCATGAACGACACGAACGACTGACCGCATTTATAACAGTGGTCCCATAAGATTATAATGAAGCGGAAAAATTGCTATTGCCTAGTGATGTCTTGGCTGTCATAACATCACAGCTCAATGCATTTCTCACGTCAGGAGTTGCTGGAACTGGAACAGGAATGCATAACTGAAGAAGAGGCAAGAGAAAAGGAAACTGCAGGAGAAGAAAAAAAGAAGCCCCCAAGAAAATTCAGTGAAGGGTTTAGCAGAAGCTTTTGCAGACCTCAACAAGCTCCTTAAAAAGTTTGAAAACATGGACTGAAAGGTTTTCATTATGAGAGAGGAATGTTCATAGCGCATTATCTATTCCCAAGCAAATCTATGATAAAATAAACAAACTGAAGCAAACCATCATGAACATATTTCTGAAAAGAGTGACACCTCCTTAAGAAGAGCCTCAGGCAGGTTCTTCAGGTGGTTTTCCAGAAGAAGCATTGTTATCATAGGAGATGACAGCTCCGTGCGTGTTACTGCTCCTGAGGACCCTCCAGTGGATCAAGATGTAGAGGTGGAAGACAGTGATGTTGATGGTCCTGACCCTGTACAGGCCTATGCTAATGTGTGTTTGTGTCTTAGTTTTTCTTTTTTTTTGAGGAAGATTAGCCCTGAGCTAACATCTGCTGCCAATCCTCCTCTTTTTGCTGAGGAAGACTGGCCCTGAGCTAACATCCATGCCCACCTTCCTCTATTTTATATGTGGGACGCCTACCACAGCATGGCTTTTGCCAAGAGGTGCCATGTCTGCACCCGGGATCTGAACCAGCGAACCCCAGGCCGCCGAGAAGCAGAGTGTGCGCACTTAACTGCTGCGCCACCAGGCCAGTGCCTGTGTCTTAGTTTTTAACAAAAAAGTTCAAGAAGTAAAAAATAAACAACAAAAAAATTTTAAGTAGAAAGCTTATAGAATAAGGACATAAAGAAAGAAACTTTTTGTACAGGTGTATAATGTGTGTTTTAAGCTCTGTTATTACAGAAGAGTCAAAAAGTTAAAAAAATTTAAAAGGTTATAAAAGTTACAGTAAGCTAAGTTTATTTTATTACTGAAAAAAGAAACATGTACTTTTATAAATGTAGTGTGGCCCAGCGTACAGTGTTTATAAGTCTACAGCAGTGTACCGTAATGTCCTAGCCTTCAAATTCACTCACCGCTCACTCACTGACTCACCCAGAGCAACTTCCAGTCCTGCAGGCTCCATTCGTGGTAAGTACCCTACACAGGTGTGTACCATTTTTTATCTTTTTTTACTGTAACTCTTCTATGTTTAGATACACAAACACTTACCATTGTGTTACAATTGCCTACAGTAACATGCCATACACGTTTGTAGCCCAGGAGCAACAGGCTACACCATAGAGCCTAGGTGTATAGTTGGCTGTACCGCCTAGGTTTGTGTAAGTGCACTCTGGGATGCTCTCACAGTGACGAAACTGTCTAACAACTTACTTCCCAGAATGTATCCCCATGCTAAGCAACACTATGTACGTACTAGAGAAACAGCATATATATACATAAAACTGAGTTCTGTTTCTCTGGTAGAACCTGACTGATACACGTGCCACGTATTCAGGGCTAGCTACATAATTTGCTCGGCCCAGTGCAAAATGAAAATGTGGGGACCCTTGTTCAAAGAGCAAGAAAGAAGTGCTATTAAAGGTGCTAAAAGATAAAGTTTTTCCTTTAAAAATATTTTATTGGGGGGCGGTCCCATGGCCGAGTGATTGGGTTCGCATGCTCCTCTTCGGCGGCCCAGGGTTTTGCCAGTTCGGATCCTGGGCACGGACATTGCACCGCTCATCAGGCCATGCTCAGGCGGCGTTCCACATACCACAAGTAGAAGGACCCGCAACTAAAAAATATACAACTATGTACTGGGGGGATTTGGGGAGAAAAAGCAGAAAAAAAAAAAAGATTGGCAACAGTTAGCTCAGGTGTCAATCTTAAAAAAGAATAAAAAATAAAAATATTTTATTAGTTATAAAAGACCACAGAAGTAAACATGAATAACAACGTAAACTTACTAATTACAAAAACTTATTTTTGGTGTTATAATTTTTGACAAATAATGTTTTATTAATGTGATATCTTGATTGATCATAAGATTATTCTGGCCAGCTGTCTGCAAATTCATTTGTTAGGTCATCAAAATTTATACTTTTAGCAACTTCATTTTCAATCAACATAATTGAAAGCAACATCAGTTGGTCCTGGCTAATGACACGTTGCAAGTAATTTTTGATAATTTTAAATTTTCAGAAGGATCTTTCTGCTGATGCAGCTGTTACTGCAGCAATTAAGAGTACTTTATAGACTAGGACAACAATGAGGTCAATTTTTGATGTTATTTTGAAATATATAGTTTAATTCAGGTAGAGCTAACGATTCACATAGAAGAGTTTTTCCAAAAGGATTTAACTCCACCTATACGCCAGCTTCACGTAAGCCTGAATTTAATTGTGAATGCAACTTTATGGAATGGCATTTTAACGTTTCCTCTGACATTTCCGGTAACAGTCATACAAGAAATGGAAAGTGGCTTTGTGATTTGTATATAATTCAAGATAGCTGTTTACACATTCTGTTATTGTGTCTTCAGTTAAAAGGAAAAGTTAATTTTAAAATTGTCTTCTTCCTTAATAATTTGTTCATATGAAGCTTCCTATGAAAATGGTGTTCTTTTCCACTAAAGGTGACAATCCTTAAATTCAGTTATTTGTAAACCTGTGAATACTTGCTTTGCAATACTGCAGCAGTTTTCAAACCTTGAAAGAAGAATTTTAATAACTCTCTGATACGCATTAGAAAACAAAATTCAGGGACCAGCCCCATGGTCTAGTGGTTAAGTTCTGTGGACTCTGCTTTGGCAGCTTGGGTTTGGTTCCTGGGCGTGGATCTACACCACTTGTTGGTGGTCATGCTGAGGCAGCAACCCACATAGAAACTAGAGGAAGACTGGCACAGATGTTAGCGCAGGGCAAATCTTCCTCAGCGAAAAAAAAAAAAAATTGAACTCAGTTAATTTAAAGGTCTATCAGCTTTGTTCAATGATTCATGAATTGGGCAACATCCCATTTAGCAAATAGAGAGGTGTTCCAAGGAATTGTATAAAACGGAAGGCTTTTATAGGCAGAAGGGGGTAGAAAAGAAGTTTCTAGCAGAGTGGATTATTTCAGGCAAGGTCCCCTTGCTTTGGGGAAAGGTGGGGGTCTATCAGGCAAATTACCTCACTAGTGCAGACCAGGTAATTCCAGAGTGACTGGTTAAACGTCATACTCCTGGGAGCGGCTGAAACTGCAATTAAGTCTTGGTTTGCTGATGTGGGGCTTTGCAGAAGTGACTCCATTTTGAGCCTGTTCTTTCTTTTTTAACAAGTCCCCAATTTTGATTGAACGCTCACTAACTAAAGGATGTGATCCGAATTTAAGGCATTAGCACCACTCCCAGCTACTGCTCTAGAGTTCTTGTGGCTTTTACCAACCCTCCGTGTGCTATTCACAGGTCACGATGTTTGCTGAATCCCTGTGGTATTCACGGGTCATGACTTCAGTTTCACATTTTTCAAGCTGGTCATTCTCTTTGTAGCTTTTCAACATTCCAGTCTTAGGGAGATCATTCGCTTGGTGGTTAGCAGCTGCAAATGCGCCCTTAAAGCTTTCAAGAGAATACAGTGCACCAGGGAGACGACTATGACTGTTAAAAGTAGGATAATTCCCGATGTCTGGAGGGCTCTTCAGAGCCATAGTCCCCAAGACCCAAACCAATCAAAATCAAAGAAGTCAAAGAAAGACCTCGTTGAAGCAGTCACCTTTTTAAGTCAAGCGGCTTGCTTGGTGAACTTACGTAACTGAGTTTCAACTTCCCAGAAGTGTTAATCCAGGTGCAGCAAGAGGTGTTGGCCACAACATAGACACCTGCTTGCTCAGCTAAAAGACAATCAAGGGTTATCCTATTATCAAGAACAACTTTCAGGGGCCGGCCCCTTGGCCAAGTGGTTAAGTTCACAGATTCCACTTTGGTGGCCCAGAGTTCACCGATTCGGATCCTGGCCGTGGCCCTAGCACCGCTCATCAAGCCATGCTGTGGCGGCGTCCCACACAGAGCTAGAATGACCTACAACTAGGATATGCAACTATGTACTGGGGCTTTGGGGAGAAAAAACAAAAAGAACAACTTTGGCCAGCGAGTCTAAGGACTTTTCTTGGGCAGCTGTTGTTTTAGCAGCAGATTCTGCAATACTTTCAAGAGTTAAGGAGTGGTTTCTGATCATAGCCTCATTTGTAGTCACTCCTAACTAGGGAAGCAGGGATCTGCCAAAGGAAGTGAATCTTGAATCAAGAACACCTCCTGGTAGGTCTTTCTAACTCCATGATGTAAATTCAGGGTAGTTGACCAATGAGGTGTCTTAGTTTGTGAACCACTAGGGGGACAGTTAGATAACCTAAGAGGCATCATCCCCTTATGTGCCAGTCATCTAGGCATTCATAGGCCCAAGAAGAATGAAAACCACCACAGACAAAGACAGATCCTGTTGGGCACAAACCACTTCCACTAAATTGGCCCTGTTAATGGACAGATCAGAGTTTTTGATGACAAATCCAGCAGTCCGAAAGGCTACCTCCCTTAGCAATGGCTGAGGAGATATGGATGATGGTGTTATCTTTCCAAGCCAATGCCATAGTAAAGGAAAGAAAGAAGAAAGGGTTTCATGTTCATTTAAAGTACAAAGTCTTAATCTGGCATCTTGGGCAGAAGCAGCCTACATTGATGTCAGGTACTTCTCTTCCTCGTCAGTTTGGTTCAGAGGTCTCCAGTGTTTGTACAGGACTAGATGTCAGGTGAAGCCTTCGTCAGGTGTGAGATGTGTGAATGAGGAAACATTTTTGGAGGAATACTTCTGCAAACACATCTGAGTAAAACAATAACTATCCATAAATGGCAAAAGACTTAAGAAATGCCCTTTGTTCAAGATCTAATGAGACTTCATTATAATGGAATTGATAGGAAGTTTGGTTATTTCTGTGACACACAATATTTTAAATAACGACTGGAATTATGATGATAGCATTACCCCAGGACATACCAGACTTTAGGAATTTCATACAACTTCTGGAACACTTATAACATATACCTATATAAATACATGGTAGTCTACTGGTTAAGAGTCTGTGCTCTCGCCACAGTGGCCCAGATTCATTTCCCGGTCAGGGAACTACACTACCTGTCTGTTGGTTGTCACACTGTAGTGGCTGTGTGCTGCTGTAATGCTGAAAGCTATGCCACTGGTATTTCAAATACCCGCAGGGTCACCCATGGTAGACAGGTTTCAGTGGAGCTTCCAGATTAAGACAGACTAAGAAGAAGGACCTGGCCACCCACTTCCAAAAAAATGGGCCGTGAAAACCCCATGAAGAGCAGCTGAACAAAAGACTAGGTAGGATTCTGCTCTCCTGTATGTGGAATTGCTAGGAGGTGGAATTGACTCGATGGCACTAACAACAGTAATATAAATACAACATGAAGAAGGCTTACTATAACTTCTCATTTGACAATATTTCCCATGTAATTTAACATATAAAATAAGCCTAATTAGTTTAACATCTCCCCTTTTATAAAGAGAGAATAAATCTTTTGAGAAGTTCCAGGGAGGTTTGGGAAAATCCCGAAGTTAATTCAAGGCAAAAGAGACTTCATTTAGAATTTGATTTTGGGAAGTTTGTCAAAAATATCAAAAGGTTTTAAAATACTTGGTCAAATAGGATCACAGGTCACTGTGAGACAATACATAGTCATCCTTTTAACAGAGAGAAACTTAAATTCTAATTTTGCACCAGCTTACTTTTGATATTAAAATTTATTTACCTTAATTAAGGTTATTCTAATCTTAGCCAGCTTGACCATGCATTAATTCCTTTCCAAAGAGTCCTTTTCAGAAACCTTCTGCAGCATTCTTTTTTTACATTCAGATTTTGTTCTATGTTTTTCCTCTTTCTCATATTGAAACAACCAGCCTCACTTTAGGACAAAATTACATTCTTTTCCTTAAAAGAAAATGCATTTCCATTCATCACGTCTTCTTTTACTGAAAACACATATCCTATTTTCCTTACATTTGAACGTTTCCCTCATCATTTTGAGTAGCTTTGATTACATATATTAGAATTTTTTTTCTTGAGGAAGATTAGCCCTGAGCTAACATGCACCGCCAATCCTCCTCTTTCTGCTGAGGAAGACTGGCCCTGAGCTAACATCCATGCCCATCTTCCTCTGCTTTATATGTGGGATGCCTACGACAGCATGGCTTGCCAAGTGGTGCCATGTCTGCACCCGGGATCTGAATTGGTGAACCTCAGGCCGCTGAAGTGGAACGTGTGAACTTAACTGCTGCACCACTGGGCCGGTCCCAGAAAAACCCTAATTTCTAATGAAAACCAGTAAGCAAATATGAACTGAGTTTTACATTAGCATTCTGTGGCTTAGCAATTCATAAATACTTTTTATAATTTCTAGAAACATATGTTTTCTCACAGTAACTTTTTCAGTGTGACACAGGACATGTTCACTAATAGACCCAAATATCTTTAGTTCTTCTGTAAAAGGAAGCCCAAAGTAGATAAACTTATGTTCAGTAACTAAAGTTTTTGTGCTTTATCTTATTTGGAAAAGATCTAGAATTTTAATGAATTTCTATCATTTAACTTAACTTAGCAAAACTCTAAGGTTTCAGGTTACCCAAAAAGATTTGGGGACACTATTTAAGAAGTTTGCCTAAAAACTTTTATCCCACTTTCATCTATTTAACTTAATTGTTATCAACAATTATGATATGAAAATTTTACCACACCAAGTTATTTTTCTTGATGACAAATTTTGTAAGCGATAACGTAAACTCAGGTAGAAAAAAGTTGTACATCTGCATTACATATTCAATGTCTTTTTTTTTTTGAGGAAGATTAGCCCTGAGCTAACTGCTGCCAATCCTCCTCTTTTTGCTGAGGAAAGCTGGCCCTGAGCTCACATCCATGCCCATCTTCCTCTACTTTATATGTGGGATGCCTACCACAGCATGGCTTGTCAAGTGGTGCCATGTCTGCACCCAGGATCTGAAGTGGTGAACTCTGGGCCACCAAAGTGGAACGTGTGCACTTAAATGCTGTGCCACCGAGCCAGCCCCAATATTCAATGGTAATAACTCTAAAGGCATGTTCTATTTTAATTAATCCAACAAACTTTAAATTAACTTCAATATTGCATATTTTCCCAGATCACATAAACCTAAAAAGCATTTGGCCTAGTTTCCATTATATTTCTGAGAATTTTATGAACACAATTTATATAAGTGCTTAATTTTCTGTAAGCCAATTAAATAGAGCTCTTTTACACATTAATTTTAGCAATACTGTCCAGAGGTAGAAAAATACCACACATCTACAACACATATATAGACACACACAAATAGTCGCAAACAGAGACCTTATAGCTTTCATTTTAAAATTACTGCCATGAATCAGGTACAACAATACAAACTCACTAGTTACAAAAGAATTTGGATCTAAGTTGTTTTTCTGGTAGATGGAATAAGTTAAGCCGCCTACCCAGATGGCTAAAGCTTTATACTAATATTTGTGGAGAAGACACTTAAGATTTTTCATTTGTTTCAGTTTCAATAACCTCTCCACATTTCATTCTATTTCTGATAAGATTTACCCCTATGAAGTTTGTACCTTAAACAGATGGCCTAGATAAGTGTTAACATTTGCATCTCCAAGCCACAAAGAAAGAACCCCAGTTCCTCCAAGAAGGACTTTGATTTCCTAAGGCCAATATTTACAAGCCTTTTGAGATAAATGCGGCAGGTTTGGAGATTGGTAAAAAGGATAGGTGAACTTTGAACTGCCTCTACCACTGTATTTCTAGTTTTGCAAGAATTTGTAAGATGACAGTTGCTCCCAGTTCTTCAAAGAATTGGGTTGCAGCCTAAATGACATTATAGGTTGATCTGCCCATCTAACTACATCATCCTCAATTTTTTTTTTAATATCAGGGAGAAGATTTCCAACTAAGAGAGGGATAAATAGATTCCCATGTTCTGGATTTAGAGCTGTTTGCCTTTGAAATGTTTTAGTAAATCTTTTCACAATGGCTTCAGAAGATTTCCCTTTCCCCTCTGGGTACACATAGCTTAGGGGAGGAGACCTAAAAAAAGTTTCTATCAGGCTCTGAATGTCAGCTTCCAATTTGGCCAAGTTTCTGATCATGGACTTATTAAATCCTTTTAGATATCTTTTTTTTTTTTTTGAGGAAGATTAGCCCTGAGCTAACATCTGCTACCAATCCTCCTCTTTTTTGCTGTGGAAGACTGGCCCTGAGCTAACATCCGTGCCCATCTTCCTCCATTTTGTGTGGGATGGCTGCCACAGCATGGCTTGACAAGCAATGAGTACGTCCACACCTGGGATCCGAACTGGTGAACTCTGGGCCATCATAGGGGAATGTGCAAACTTAACCACTGCACCACTGGGCTGGCCCCTCAAATATCTTGAAAAGTTTCAGCTGGGACAGACAGTAAAGATTTCTAGTAGTACTAAACAACGCCATGGACCCAAGAGGCATTCTCAGAGATGGAGCAAAAGATATTATCCTCCAAAGATCTTATAGCCACTTCCAAAAATAGCCAAAAGAAAGAAAAGATTTCAACAATTCCTCTGAGAGCTGTGAGCAGTTTGATATGACCCTAGCCACAAATGGAGCACAACCTACATTTTGTCTGCCCACATTTTGGGGCCCCCAGCCTGACATTTACTAAGACAAGTTCTTAGGACACAAAACAAGACAGACAAGAAGGTAAGAAATGTTCCCACGAGAGAAAGGATCAATAATTGAGGGGTCTGGATTTGGAAAGGAAGGGACAAAGTGGAATTTTATTTTCCTCTCTTGACTGGGCACTACAGACAGAGATCTGGGAGAGCTCTTGACCTGGTTCTGCCAGTTTTCCCAGGATCCCATCTGCTGGCTCCAGCATCTACCAGAATTTGGCAAGGTTTTCCATTAATTTTCATTTTAGTTTTCCCTAGACAGTTAAAAGGAATAACACAGCAGTCTACTAGAAAATTTCTCAGTGTATCATCAACTCTCAGCGGGGCCCATATGAGGGCCCTTCTTTGACAGTAGATATTGAGGCATTTGAGTTGGTGTTGAAGGATTTGCACAAAACCTTTGAGGACAATCTTTTGTCCAATGTCCCAGTTGATTACAAATGGTACATCAATTTCTGGGCCAATGTTTTGATGATGGACCCCCAGAAGGATGTAATGGGGGAGGCCCAGGTGTTATTTTAGGTGCCTGGCCTTGAACTCTTATAACTGTAAGGCTAGTGGTTTGCTAGACTTTTGTTTACAATCTTGTGTCTCTAAATTTTCACTAGCCATTTGCAAAGAATTTCTTTTCAAAGAAGATTAGCTCTGAGCTAACATCTGCTGCCAATCCTCCTCTTTTTGCTGAGGAAGACTGGCCCTAAGCTAACATCCATGCCCATTTTCCTCTACTTTATATGTGGGACGCCTACCACAGCATGGCTTGATAAGTGGTGCCATGTCTGCACCTGGGTTCCGAACTTGCAAAACCCGGGCCACTAAAATGGAACGTGCGCACTTAACTGCTGCACCACCTAGCCACTCCGCAAAGAATTTTTTAATGAAGCTATTTTGGAGTTTTGAATCCTTCTGGAAGTCTTATTATTTTTTTTACACTTAATTTTCTTAGGAGTTGAGAGGGGTGTTTTTTTGGGGGGAGGCAAGTAAGATTGGCCGTGAGCCAACATCTGTTGCCAATCTTCCTCTTTTTCTTTTTCTCCCCAAAGCCTCAGTACATAGCTGTAATCCTAGTTGTAAGTCATTTTAATTCTTCTATGTGGGATGCTGCTACAGCATGGTTGGATGAACCATGTGTAGGTCCGCGCCCAGGGTCTGAACCGGTGAACCCCAGGCTCCTGACGTGGAGCACGCAAACTTAACCAGTCAGCCACAGGGCTGGCTCCCTGGAATTTTTTGTATATCAATAAAAATAGGTATCCCATTCAGTTTTTTTGATTTGGGAACCTTTGCTTTCAAGTGGACTTCTTAAATGATTGATCTGTCTAATTGGAACATTCCCGTAACGGCCATTGTAATTGTACGTTGTTTTTAGTAAGACTTTGCCATTTTTGTAGATATCTACAGTTTCTAGGACTGCAGTTCTTAGACATGAAATAAGCAGGATACCAGAATGTGACGCACTCAACTCTTTGGAATTTATAAATCCCATCTTATTCTTTCTTTCTTTAGCTAAGCCTTTGGGTCTGTTGGAGCCAAACTAATACCTAAAACGGACGTGCCGCTGGGTTGGGAATTGTGTGATGTTTTACGGTGTACTTTGTTGCTTGGAAATCTTCTTGAGGTTGGCAGGTGATCTAATGTCACTCTAATCTGTTCCTTGACCAACTTATCCTAACACAGGAGTCTTTGGGTTAGGGGGCAAGCACTCTAACAGCTTGTCAATTCTCGACCTGTTTCCACCAATTTGTGCAGCTTTTTGGCTTCCAAGATTCCCATTAGCAATAGGCTTTACCTACCCCAAACTAGACAAACAAAAATGTGCACCTTAACATACCAGCAGTAACCAAGAGATGTCACTGTAGCCAGGCCAAGCAAAGGCTCTGCGCACACCACCACCAATTCCCATGGAACCTGGGACTGGGGAAAGGACTCAACTAGCAGACCCTAAAGAATGAGGACTGCACACTGATTTCAAACAATTGGGGACCCGCAGCTGCCACCAGCAGTTCCTAAGGTAGAATCTGCGGAAGGATTCCAAATAAATAGGGAACTCTAGACTAAACTGCCTGCAGTTTCCAACGTGGAATCTGGGGACAGAACCAAGGGCAGGTTTTCCACCCAAATGGGGAATTGCAGTCTGAACTACTAGCAGTTCCTAATATATAAGTGACTTTCGGAAAGCCAGTTAGATCGGGTGCTCGACGCAAAGAGAGCAGAGCTCAGAACTGAGAGGAACTTACCCACAGTCCTTGGAAATGGCAAGAAAGAAAGAGAACTCAAAGGGGTACCATGAGGGGCCAGCCCTGTGGCACAGCTGTTAAGCGCGCACGTTCTGCTTCGGTGGCCCGGGGTTTGCCATTTTGGATCCCGGGTGTGGACATGGCACCACTTGGCAAGCCATGCTGTGGCAGGCATCCCACATATAAAGTAGAGAAAGAGGGGCACAAATGTTAGCTCAGGGCCAGTGTTCCTCAGCAAAAAGAGGAGGATTGGCAGCAGATGTTAGCTCAGGGCTAATCTTCCTAAAAAAAAAAAAAAAAAAGGTACCATGTCTCTGTTTCTTGTTGTCCCTGAATGTCATCAGAAGTTTGCTTTGGGTCCCACCGCTGTCACCAAATCTGTTAAAAAACAAAATTTGACTGAGTATATTTAAAGATCTAATTGGCGTTATTCAATGACTCCTGAATCGGGGAATGTCCCGTCTAGCAAAGAGAAAGGAGCTCCAAGGAGCTGTACAAAATGGAAGGCTTTTATGGACAGAAAAAAGGAAGTTTCTAGCAAACAGTGGATTATTTCAGGCAAGGTCCCTTTCCTTTGTATAAGGGTGGGGATCCATCAGGCAAATTACCTCACTAGTGCAGACCAGATAATTCCAGACTGACTGGGTAAAGATCCCATTCCTAGGAGGGATTGAAACTACCATTAAGTCTTGGTCTGCTGATGTGGGGCTTAGCATACCTGACTCCATTTTGGGCCTGTTTCTTTTTTTTTTTTTTAAAGATTTTATTTTTCCTTCTTCTCCCCCAATCGCCCCAGTACATAGTTGTATATTTTTTTTTAGTTGTGGGTCCTTCTAGTTGTGGCATGTGAGATGCCACCTCAGCGTGGCCTAATGAGTGGTACCATGTCCACGCCCAGGATCCAAACCTGCGAAACCCTGGGCCGCTGAACTGGAGGGTCCGAACTTAACCACTTGGCCATGGGGCGGCCCCTGTTGTTTCTTTTTTAACATGTTTTATTACAATATCCATATATACGCTTTCATTTTGTAAGAATTTGTTGACGGTGTTTATTGGCAGAGTGCTGGCTGTTCCTCTCTGGGCACTCAGGCCTGAGAGTTAGTATTTGTGCAGACACTGCCACCTCTGCGACTTGTGCTGCTGCTCCCATCATGACCAACACCAATCTGGGCCCAGGCGCTGGCCCGGGCATAGGCATGGGCACTGGGCTGCCAGGCCAATTGCTCAGCACGCAGGCTGCCTGCTCTGCTCAGGGGTCTGAACCCTTGTCTGCATGCGCTGCCTCCCTCCCTCCTAGTGTATCTCTGTTGCTCATACGAGTGCTTCACTGTTCTATGTAACTTCACTTACAAAACACAAATTCAAATATAAATTTAAGTATGAAGCTCTTCTGAGGGTGAGGTCATGAACCCACGAAGCAGCCCTGCATGAATGACCAGCACACTAATTTCCCTTCACCTGTGCTGTACTAGGTGAGTGACACAACTCCCAGATTCCCTTCTCGAGAGTCTGTTTACCGTATAAGGAATACACGGTCAGTGTCTGCGGAGACGGGGTCTTCTAGGAGGCACATGGCAAGAATGAATTAGGAGTGTGGTAGATTTATCCGGGGCAACGCCTATGAAAGACAAAAGGAGGGAGAAAAGGAGTGGCTAGGGGAAACCTTCAGATTTGGTGATTCCCTGAGAAATCATAGACTTAATCTAGATATTATAAAAATATTAAACTAAATCTAAAAAATAATTAAAATTAAAATAATATTTTCAAACTTTTTCTTAATTTCGAAAGAAATTTTGGGCATAAACAGTATGTTTCCAAGTAAATTTATAAAATCCAATTTTAGAACTTCTTGCAAAGCTTTAAAAAACATTTTAAATTCAAATATAAAAGCAGATTAATACCTTATGAATTAAAAAATGCCTCTTTGTATTTTGGAGCACTGTTTTCAAAAGGTCATGATAACAATAGAAAATTATTCTGTTACCAGAGGCCAAGTGAATTGAAAGGTTAATAGGTAAGTACAGTTCATTTTAGGTAAATTTACTTAAGGGGCCGGCTGGTGGTGTAGTGAAGTTTGTGTGCTCTGCTTTGGTGGCTGGGGGTTCTCCAGTTAGGATCCTGGATGTGGACCTACTCACTGTTCATCAAGCCACGTTGTGGTAGGCATCCCACATATACAGTAGAGGAAGATGGGCACAGATGTTAGCTCAGGGCCAGTCTTCCTCAGCAAAAAGAGGAGGATTGGCTGTGGATGTTAGCTCAGGGCTAATCTTCCTCAAAAAAATTTAAAAAAATTAAAATAAAATAAATTACCTAAAAAAATCTATCAAATCTCATTCTCTTCCTTCCTTCCTCTTTCTTTCTTCCCTGCCTCCCACCTTTAATGTGGTTAAAAATATTTATTGAACCCTTATTAAGTACCTAACACTTGCTGGGCTCTTTGGAAATTATGAACGTAATTCATAATGTAACTCATAATTGTAATTCATAATTATAATTCATAATGGCAATTACAGTTGATTTATGTATTCCTTTAGCAAAAATTTCTTAAATTCCCACCTAATATGGGGCAAAGTACTATCTACCAGGAATTCAATAGTGAGTAACTATGCTCCTCCCTATTCCCCAGAATACTTAGAATCTAGTTGGGGACACCTGTACTAGTAAACAATAGTTACTTCCCCTCAGTCATTATACCCAGAATGAGACAAGAAGAATAAAGCTGAGCCTAACCTGCAGCCTGAAGCTTACTGCACAGATGGGCCAACCTAGACCAGCTAAACCACAGTAGGCCTGCAGACCAGTAAGCATGAGAATAAAACCTTGTCATTGTAATCTACTGGGTCTTGGGTGTGGTTTGTTATGCAGCATATTGTAGTAAGAGTCTGGCTAATGCATATTTTGCAATTTCTTTGTTTATCACTACTTCTTGCATCTCAGATCTCTGTATGCTTTCTTTCAGCCTAAAGTTTGCCCTTTAGAATGCCCTGAGAGTCTTTGGGTGGAAAGTTCTCTGAGTTTACACATAATTAGAAAATTATTCTATTTGTTGCTTGTTCTTAAAATACAATTTTTGGGTAAATGACTGTAGGTTGACTATCATTTTTCCTCCACAGAATGAAGGAATTACTCTTCTGTCTTCTGACTTTCATTGTAGCTGTTAGGTCAACTATTAGCATAATTACAGTCTATCTGTAGGACATCTCTCGTCTCCTTAGCTGTTTTCATATTTTCTTTTTGTCTTTGGCATTCTAGAGTTTTATTATGACATGACTAGGTATGGATTTTGACTAGGTATGGATTATTTTTATTCTTCTTAAAATTGATTGAAATTCTTGAATGTGTGGATTAGTGTCTACGGTAGGTAGAATAAAGCACCCTCAAAGATGTCCATGTCTTAATCTTCAGGATCTATGAATATGTTAGATTACATGACAAAGAGGAGTTGAGGTTGCAGGTGAAATTAAGATGGCTAATCAGATGACTTTAAAATAGGGAGATTATCTTGGATTATTCAGGTGGGCTCAATATAATCACAAATGTCCTTAAATTTGGAAAAGGCAGGCAGAAGAGGAGGTCAGAAATGATGTGATGTGAGATAAACTTGACCTGCTGTGCTGGCTTTGAAGATGGAGAAAGAGGGCCATGAACCTAGGAATATAGGCAGCCTCTAGAAGCTGGAAAGGTCAAGGAAACAGATTCTCTTCTAGAGACCCCAAAAATAAACACAATCCTGCCAACATCTTGATCTTAGCCCAGTGAGACCTGTGTTGGACTTCTTGCCTACAGAATTGTAAGAAAATAAATTCGTGTTAAGTCATTAAGTTATGATAATTTGGTACAGTAGTGATAGGAAACTAATTCAGTGTCTTTCATTAGTTCTGGAAAATTTTCAGTCATTATAACTTATAATATTCCCTCTTCTTGATTCTCTCTCTTTTCTTCTTCTGGAACTCTGATTTATGTAGACTTTTGACTCTATCTTCCATGGTTTGTAATCTTTCTTTCTTTTTTTTTTTAAAGATTTTATTTTTCCTTTTTCTCCCAAAGCCCCTGGTACAAAGTTGTGTATTTTTAGTTGTGGGTCCTTCTAGTTGTGGCATGTGGGATGCCGCCTCAGCATGGCTTGATGAGCGATGCCGTGTCCCCACCCAGGATTTGAACCAGTGAAACCCTGGGCCACGGAAGTGGAGCATGCAAACTTAACCACTCGGCCATGGGGCTGGCCCCATGAATTTCCCTCTTAGAACTACTTTTGCTACATCCCATAAGAGTTGGTATGTTGTTTTTTCATTTTCATTTTTCTCCAAGTATTTTTTGATTTCTCCTTTAATTTCTTCATTGATCCAATGATTGTTCAGTAGCATGTTGTTTAGTCTCCACATATTTGTCACTTTCCCAGCTTCTTTCTTGTAGTTGACTTCTAGTTTCATAGCGTTGTGTTTAGAAAAGAAGCTTGATATGATTTTAATCTTCTTAAATTTAATGAGGCTTGCTTTCTTTCCCAACATATGATCTATCTTTGAGAATGTTCCTTGTGCACTTGAGAAGAATGTATATTCTGCTGTTTTTGGATGGAATGTTCTCTATATATCTATTAAGTCTGTCTGATCTAGTATTTCATTTAAGGCCACTCTTTCCTTGTTGACTGTCTGTCTGGATGATGTATCCACTGATGTAAGTGGGGTGTTGAGGTCCCCTATTATTATTGTGTTGCTGTTAATTTCTCCCTTTAGTTCTATTAATAGCTCCTTTATATACCTTGGTGCTCCTGTGTTAGGTGCATATATAATCATAAGTGTTATGCCCCCTTGGTGGAATGTCCCTTTTATCATTATATACTGCCCCTTTTTCTCTCTTGTTGTCTTTTTTACCTTTAAGTCTGCTTTGTCTAATATAAGCATGGAACCAACTCTTTACCAGCCTACAAATATTGTCAACTTGCTCGTCCCACTAGTTTCAGCCCCAGTAAAATAAATGAAGGTATATATTTTTTTAAAAACCCCAAACTTAAGCCAGTTGGTGGCTTATGTTTTATTATGATTTTAACAGAAAATATTAGCATACAAGTTTTCTATGAATTTCCTAACAGTTTGAAACAAAATGCATGATCAGTAATATTTGGGAGATATCCTAAATAAAAAGTATTTTGGCAAGTTATCCATGGTCTATATTGTTGTGTCTTTTGTTTTAAAATTCTACAATATAAATGGACATTCATCTCTGTTAATACAATCTAGATCTATACCATTCTTTAAAGTGGCACTTAAAAGTAATCACTGCACTATACTGTACTGTACTACACTGCACTGTAATCCACTGAAGGGATGTATCATTAGTTATTTGACCAATATTTAAACTGTTTCTAATTTTTTTTATCATAAAAAATATCGTCATGTTCATCTTTGTACAGATATCTATGCACACTTGCCTGATTACTTTCTTACGAGTTCTCAGAAGTGGAATTGTTAGATCAAAGGGGATATATTCAAATTTTAAAGTTCATATTGCCAGATGGCATTCAAGAAAGATTATATGAATTTACCTTCCCACTGAGAATGTATAACATTGTCTAATTTCCCTATAGTCAGTGAAAATCACACAGCAATTATTTAAATATTTGCCAATCAGGGAGGTGAAAAGTGATTCAGGAATTATTTTAGGTTGTGCTCTCAAAAAAAAGGGGACCAAGGGAAGCAGGATGAGGTAGGGGGAAAAGTTAAGTCCTATTGTAGTCTCAGCTGGAGACTAGCTTCAGCCATATCGCACAGGGAGCTCTGGTGTATGACTTGCTCCTGAAAAGTCCTGCCTTGAGGCAAGGGCACCAACTTCGTGTCCTACAATTTCAGCTGGTCATTGGCTGTGAGCTGCCTCTGGGAGAGGTAAGTACCTTCTTGGATGAACAGTTCCCTTTGTCAAGGGCAATTCTCTAGACTCTAGAGAAAGGACAGCTGTGATCATTTAGTCATCAACACCCATGGCAGCTCTGGGATGGGTATACCTTCCTGTAGGTAATACTTGTGGGTGTGGTGAGTTGAGCAGTGTTCCCCCAAATTCATGTACATTCAGAACCTCAGAATGTGACCTTATCTGAAAATAAAGTCTCGCAGATGTAATTAGTTAAGATGAGGTTGATGGGGTACAGGACACTAACCCAAAATATGCCACCTTAGCATACTGAATATTTTAAGCTGAAGGAGTTCGAGAAAACAATGGAAGCAGGAAGGTCACACTGACCCCTCCTCTTCTTCTCTCCTGAAACAAGTGATAAGACTCTCATGTGAGAGATGCCCTCCCTATACCTGGGAGAAAGGAGCATCCTTATCTCTGAACACAAAGTGCAGCCAAGAAGAATGTGAACAAGCAGGACTCGCTAAGTTTTCCTCAGTTTACTACACTTAGCTCGTCCTCTCTAACTTATCTTCCTCCAAATTGTCCACACTTCATCAAACCTAGCACAAAAATACTCAGGTCTAACCATTTCTATGGGTCTTCATTTCCTTATGAAGTTCTCTAGTGTCATATAAATTTTATTTTCAGACCCAGCCAGGGACCCTCAGAGGGTCAAGGAAAACTTTCCTCTCCCCTAAAATGTCATACTAGATTAGAGTAGACCCTAAATCCAATGACTAGTGTCCTCATAAGAAGAACAGAACACATAGAGATACACAGGGAGAAGAAGCCCATGTGAAGATGAAGGCAGAGATTAGAGTTACGTTGCCACAAGCCAAGGAATGCCTGGGGCCACCAGAATCTGGAAGAACCATCTGTGGGACCATGGGCCTATTAATACTTTGATTTCAGACTTACAGCCTCCAGAACTGTGAGAGAACAAATTTCTGTTGTTTCCAGACCCCTAGTATGCAGCATTTTGTTATAGCAGCCCTAGAGAACTAATAAAGTGGGGCACTGGCTATCTACCACAGCCATTCTTAAAATATGGTCCATGGACTCCTGGTCATCTCTATTACACTTTCTGGGAGTCTATAAGTTTAAAACTATTTTCCTAATAATATTAAGACGTTATTTGCCTTTTTTTTTTTTTACTGCATTTTGGCATTTGCACTAATAGTGCAAAAGCAACCAATGGTGGACGAAACTGCTCGTGTCTCAGTATCTATGAGACAGTGGCACCAAACTGTATTAATAGTCATATTCTTCCTCGGCACATACTCACAATAAAGAAAATGCCAGTTACACAAAGGAATGCCCTTGATGGAGCAGAAAAATTATTAAATCTTTATTAAATCTTTACCCTAGAGTTCACGTCTTTTTAGTATTTTGTGTGACAAAATGGGAAATCAGCCTAAAACACTTCTGGTACATACTGAAGTATGATGGTGGTCTTGAGGAAAAGCACTTGTATAATCATTGAAAGTGTGAGCTTAACTAGCCAATCTTTTTCATAGACTATCATTTTTACTTGAAGAAATGACAGCCTGACAAACTAAGATTATTCAGACTTGAGTACTTGACATTTTCTTGGAAATGAATGAAGTCGGACTGTTACTTCAAGGAAAAGAGTTGTGGTATTTGTTCCCAATGATAACAATTGAGCTTGCAAGCAAAAATTAGTATTTTGAAAAACCTATCTGACACCATGAGCTTGATTATCTTCCCAATACTTAAAGATTTTCCTGATGTGATCATGGTGATATTAACAAATATGATTTTTTTGATAATGGAATGTGTCAACATTTGGAGATCTGCATAACTTTGTGAAACATTTTCCAAATGACTCATGCAGGATGTTACAAATTTATGTGTGAGAAGAAGATCCATTCAAACTTCAAGATAGACCAATGGATTTTTAAGTAATAGAGTATGAAAACTTCATTGCTATTGGTTTCAGATTCTACATTGTAACTATCCCTTAAAAAACTACCAGTTGTTGAATTTTGATATTGTATCATAAAGCAATATCCACATAATTATCTGAAAATGCTATTAAAAATCCCTCCCTTTTTAAACTATATACCCCTGTGATGCTGGATTTTCTTCGTAACAAAACATAATCAACTAAACAAAACAACATGCTGTAACAGAATGAATGCCGAAGCAGATACGGAAATCTACCTGTATTCTATTAATCCAGATATAGGGATTTGCAAACATGTAAAAAAATGGTGTTCTTCTTACTAATTTTATTTTTGTTTTGGAACACAGTTATTTTTCATATAAATATGCTAGCATATTTATTGTTATTTTTGAATAATTAATAAAAATGTTAAAAAATTATTAGTTGCTATTTCTAATATGCTAAATATTGATAAACATAACTCTCATAAACAAAAGTTCTTGGAGTCCTCAACTTTTAGGAGGGTAAAGGAGTTGAGTCCCAAGACTTTGAGAGTAGTTGGTATACTATGAGTCTTGTTCTCAAAAACAACTTTAAATAATTAAAATTTTACAAATGTGTATAGGTATATTGAATAAATACCACTTATCAATCAATAATGATAAAGTCAATGGGAAGATATTATACTACACCATTTCTGAGAATATTTAATCAGGCACATTCCAATTCTTTCCGCAGATTTACTTCACTAACAGCGGCTTCCAGCTTCAATTTCAGTTTAATTAGTTCTTGAAATTTGGCTATCTGAAACATTTTTTTCCTAGTGCATAAAACCATCTTTGTTTAATTTCTTTATGTGTATTTGCATATCAAAATTAGTGCTATATCCCTTGATAATGGGGGAGGCTATGCATTTGTGGGGACAGGGAGTATATGGGAAATCTCTACACCTTCCTCTAGATTTTGCTGTGAACCTAGAACTGCTCTAAAAAATAAAGTCAAGGGGCCTGGCCCAGTGGCACAGTGGTTTAGTTCACGTGCTTTGCTTTGGTGGCCCAGGGTTCACAGGTTCAGATCCTGGGCATGAACCTACACATTGCTCTTCAGGCCATGCCACGCTGGCATCCCACATACAAAATGGAGGAAGACTGGCACAGATGTTAGCTCAGGGCCAATCTTCCTCAAGCAAAAACGGGAAGATTGGCAACAGATGTTAGCTCAGGGCCAATCTTCCTCAAGCAAAAAGGGGAAGATTGGCAACAGATGTTAGCTCAGGACCAATCTTGCTCACCAAAACATATAAATAAATAAATAAATAAATAAAGTTAAAAAAAAACCCAAACCAGTGCTATATCCCCAATTCTATTGCCATGTTCACTTGGCCACTGCAGATAGTAAGACATGAAGAAAAGAAATATAAACTCTTTGGATACCCAAAGCATTCTTTTATTTAACAAATTATCGAGTGTCTAAGGAGTACTATAAACTGCTAGGCACTGCATATTTATTGGTAAATAATGTAGACATAGCTTTTGTTCTCGTACCATGATTTTTGCTTCTGGTTAAAGATGGGTGGCTGAACGCACATGTTTCCTTCCTGTCCCTCTTAAGACACCACTGAAATACAAAGGAGAATAAATTAGAAGTGAAGAGACTTGAGAATGAGCTTTTAAAACATTTCTATAAGACTATTCTGACAAATGTAATAGAGGAAGGTGCAAGCCACACCCACAAGGTTGGAGAGACGCAGGTGGTCTGCCACGAATCTCTGAGAAGTTCTGGGACTGCTAGAGATGGCATACAAGGGACAGCAGCAATAGACTCAAGAGCTGGGACATTAATTGGAGAATTGCATATAGAACAGCTCACATTCCCTTATCTTATCTGCTCCATTCCTCCTAGAGGCAAAATGTTGTCAGAGCAAAGTGCTAAATTTGACATTTAGCGCTGAGACCAAAACAGTAGTGCTGTTCTCTAGGAGAAGGGAAATGCTAAGGCCCCTAATATAAGTATTAGCTCCTCATAGGAAAGGGAAAGAGAGAATTGATAAGACGCATTAAGAATCAATCTAAGGTCCAACATGAGAATCAACGAGAGTCCCCAAAACAGTGCAAGAAGGAGTGGTGACATGACGGCAGTGGAGAGGAGGAAGAAAAATATCAGAGAAAACAGTAGAGTAAAATAAATTAAAAATACCCACACCCAGACACATCCTTGTGAAAGATCAGCTCTCCAAGATCAAAGAATAGATCCTAAACATTACTATGGAAAAAACAGGACACTTCAAAAGGGGTAAAACAGACTTCTAACACATCTAAACCACTGAATGTTAGAAAATAGCGGGGGTAATGTGTTCAGGATTCTGAGGAAATTCCTTTTTAGGTTGGAATTGGATACCCAGCCAAAAAATAATCAAATAGAAGAGTTTGAAAAGCAACCAATCTACTCCTTGCTCATTGAGGAGCTCACGGCCTATCTGAGAAGAAAGACATATAAACAAGATACACACAAGATAAGGAAAGTGTAAAGAGATTTCACAAGGTGTTACCAGCATGGCCAGGCACCCCGCCTAGTCTGGGGGAAGCAAGAAAAGACTTCCCGAAGGAGAGGATCCTGAGCTGAGCCTCAAACTATGAGGAAACAACTTGGTAAATCTCTTTAATAAATTTCTCAGAACTAGATTAGACTCTGGTGAGAGAATTTTATCTCCATATTCAAAGTTGACGTCTACATAGCTTAGGAGCTGGTCATGACTCAGGGCATAAGCATTAAAAAGTAGTCACGATTTTGCTTACTATTTCTATCACGTATGCAGCGAACCTGATTTGCAAGATTTGCAGCTCACTTCTCCTCTTGACTAATTCATCGAAAGTGGGGCGCACCCACCTTTCCTTCTGACTTGAACAAACTGTTGAAACCATTACTTTTTTCTTTCCTTGCGGTTCTGTGCCAAATGAACTCAACTTTTTAATGTTTAGACTAAAGTTTTCAAATTCCTCACTAGCATGTGATTAGGATTTATTCATTTTTGTGTGAGTATCATTTATTTGATTTTTTTTTTTTTTGACATAAAACCTCAGGCAGGCTGCATTCTGGTGTCAGGGAACAATTCCTGCTATATTGGGGCTAAGAAGTTTAACGAATGAAAGGATGACTGGCAAGTTCTATTTGTGGGCTTTTTATTTCTTTCTCTGTCTTCCCGAAAACATACTAAGCCAAAGAGACAAAATTACCCTGTAGTCCTGTTCCTACTTGAAAGGAATTTGACTATTTTCTTTTCTGAATGAAGAAAAAAAAGGTCCCCCAGCTCTCTTTGAAATAAGCATCAGCTCCATAGTGGAACAGATCTACCAACCTTGCTGTTTTTTACCCAGCCCTAAGGTATGGGAGACACACAAGTAGGGACTTTTGCCTGGTGCCACTCTCTCCAATAGAAAGAGACCAGGTTTGGAATAGCAGAGTAGAAACTATTCATTCATCAACGGATGGAGGAGGCGGAGCTCGTGCTTCTTCCCGAAAGGGAGGAGAGCAGGGTTCCTATGGGATGTGAAGGGGTAGGGGTCTCCACGTCATCGCTCAGGGTGCGGGCAGTTGGCGCATGTGCAGATCTTCCCTTCTTGCACACGGCACCTTTTGAACACGTTTCATTTTGCACAGGCACCCCATTGCCATCTGGGACCTTTCTAGTTTGGACTGGTTCTGTGGTTTGGCCATCTGGCAATTTTCTGCCTTGGTTCCTAAAAGCAAGCATAACTTAAAAACAAAGCATAAGACATGGAAAACGTTTTTAGGGACTTCTCTGGGTGACAAAATTCCTCCTCTGACTATTTCCTGCTCCTCATTCTTGAGCGGGCAATGGATGAAGGTCTGCCTTTTGTCACTACTTCCAGCTAGCCAGCGGCATCGTTCTAGGGGCTCAGAGTGGAGCAGAACTTGGCTCTAGAAACTTTTAGACATGTTTGGTTGTGAACCTCTAACATCTCCAAGTCAATGCCATCTGTAATTTTATGGCCTTGATGGGCTTATTCACAAATTGCACCAAACAATTAAGTATGCAAGGTCCAAGGAGCAAAAGGAGGAGGATAGCTACCAAGGAGCCCAAGAAGTGGGAGGAACCATTAAGCTGGGAAGGGCTTGTTTGATTTGTTCTGTATGATCTGGCAGGCTTTTTTTTTTAAATTTTATTGAGATGATAACAGTTTACAACATTGTGAAATTTCAGCTGTACGTTACTAGTTATCAGTCACCATATATGTGCCCCTTTACCTGTTATGCTCAGCCCCCAGCCCCCTTCCCCTCTGGTAACCACTAATCTGTTCTCTTTGTCCATGTGTTTATCTTCCGCATATGAGTGAAATCATGCCGTGTTTGTCTCTCTCTGTCTGGCTTATTTCGGTTAACATCATACCCTCGAGGTCCATCTATGTTGTTGCAAATGGGATGATTTTATCATTTTTACGGCTGAGTAGTATTCCTATATATCACATTTTCTTTATCCGTTCATCAGATGATGGGTACTTGGGTTGCTTAAAAATCCTGGCTATTGTGAATAATGCTGCAATGAACATAAGGGTGCATAAGTCTCTTTGAATTGTTCATGTCAGGTTCTTTGGATAAATACCCAGTAGTGGGATAGTTGGGTCATATGGTATTTCTGTTTTTAATTTTTTGAGAAATCTCCATACTGTTTTCCATAGTGGCTGCAGGAGTTTGCACTCCTGCCAGCAGTGTGTGAGGTTTCCTTTTCTCCACATCCTCTCCAACATTTCTTATCTTTGTTATTTTTTGTTTTTTTGTCTTGGTAATTATAGTCATTCTAACAGATGTAAGGAGATATCTCATTGTAGTTTTGATTAGCATTTCCCTAATGATTAGTGATATTGAATATCTTTTCATGCGCCTGTTGGCCATCTTCTTTGAAAAATGTCTGTTCATATCCTCTGCCCATTTTTCAATCGGGTTGTTTTTTTTGTTGTTGTTGAGTTGTATGAGTTCTTTATATATTTTGGAAATTAACCCCTTGTCGAATAGATGATTTGCAAATATTTTCTCCCAGTTGGTGGGTTGTCTTTTTATTTTGTTCCTGGTTTCTTTTGCCTTGCAGAAGCTCTTTAGTCTGATGTAGTCCCATTTGTTTACTTTTCTTTTGTTTCCCTTGCCTGAGTAGACATGGTATTCGAAAAGATGCTTCTAAGACTGATGTCAAGGAGTGTACTGCCTATATTTTCTTCTAGGAGTTTTATGGTTTCAGGTCTTACCTTCAAGTCTTTAACCTATTTCAAATTAATTTTTGCGTATGGCGTGACATAATGGTCTACTTTCATTCTTTTGCATGTGGCTGTCCAGTTTTCCCAACACCATTTATTGAAGACACTTTCCTCCCTCCATTGTATGTTCTTGGCACCCTTGTCAAAGATTAGCTGTCTGTAGATGTGTGGTTTTATTTCTGGGCCTTCAATTCTGTTCCATTGATCTGTGTGTGTGTTTTTGTACCAGTACCATGCTGTTTTGACTACTATAGGTTTGTATTATATTTTGAAGTCAGGGATTGTGATGCCTCTATCTTTGTTCTTTTTCTCCAGATTTCTTTAGCTATTCAGGGTCTTCTGTGCTTCATATGAATTTTAGGATTCTTTGTTCTATTTCCATGAAGAATGTCGTTGGGGGACCAGCCCCATGGCCTAATGGGTTAAGTTCAGTGCACTCTGCTTCAGTGGCCCAGGTTTGCGGGTTCGGAGGCCGGGGGTGGACCTAGACTACTCATCAGACATTCTGTGGCAGCAACCCACTAGAAAATAAAGATTGGCATGGATGTTATGTCAAGACTAATCTTCCTCAAGCAAAAATAGAGTAAGATTGGCAACAGATGTTAGCTCAGGGGGACTCTTGCTCAGCAAAAAAATAATAATAATAATAATAAAAATAAAAAATTAAAAAAGAATGTCATTGGGATTCTGATTGGGATAGCATTGAATCTGTAGATTGCTTTAGGTAGTATGGAGTTTTTAGTTATATTTATTCTTCCAATCCACGTGCATGGAATATCTTTCCATTTCTTTATGTCACCATTGATATCTTTCAATAATGTCTTATAGTTTTCATTATATAGGTCTTTCACCTCCTTGGTTAAATTTATTCCTAGAGATTTTATTCTTTTTCTTGCAATTGTAAATGAGATTGTATTCTTGAGTTCTCTTTCTGTTAGTTTGTTATTGAAATATAGAAATGCAAGTGATTTTTGTAAGTTGATTTTGTTCCCCGACAGCTTTCCTGTAGTTGTTGATTATTTTTAATAGTTTTCAGATGGATTCTTTAGGGTTTTCTATATATAGGATCATGTCATCTGCAAACAGGGAGAGTTTCACTTCTTCCTTGCCAATTTGGATACATTTTATTTCTTTTTCTTGCCTACTTGCTCTGGCCAAACTTCCAGTACTATGTTGAATAAGAGTGGTGACAGTGGGCACCCTTGTCTTGTTCCTGTTCTCAGAGGGATGGCTTTCAGTGTTTCCTCATTGAGTACGATGTTGGCTGTGGGTTTGTCATAAGTAGCCTTTATTATGTTGAGGTATGTTTCTTCTACATCCATTTTGTTGAGAGTTTTTATCATAAATGGATGTCGAATGTTGTCAAATGCTTTCTCTGCATCTATTGAGATGATCATGTGATTTTTATTCCTCATTTTGTTAATGTGGTGTATAAAGGTGATTTATTTGTGGATGTTGAACCCTCCCTGTGTCCCTGGTGTAAATCCCACTTGATCACAGTGTATGATCCTTTTAATGTATTGCTGTATTAGGTTTGCCAATATTTTGTTGAGGATTTTGCATCTATGTTCCTCAGTGATATTGGCCTGTAATCTTCCATCTTTGTGTTGTCTTTGTCTGGCTTTGGTATGAGGGGAATGCTGGCCTCATAGAATGAGTTAGGAAGTACTCTATTTTCTTAAATTTTTGGAATAGTTTGAGAAGGATAGTTATTAAAACTTCTTTGAATGTTTGGTAGAATTCTCCAGAGAAGCCATCTGGTCCAGGTGTTTTGTTTTTTTGGAGGCTTTTGACTACTGTGTCAATCTCTTTACTTGTGATTGGCCTATTCAGATTCTCTATATCTTCTTGGTTCACTTTTGGGAGGTTGTATAAGTCTAAGAATTTATCCATTTCCTCTAGAGTGTCCAATGTGTTGGCATATAGATTTTCATAGCATTCTCTTATAGTCCTTTGTATTTCTGTGGTATCCATTGAAGTTTCTCCTCTATAATTTTTCATTTTATTTATTTGAGCCTTCTCTCTTTTTTTTTTAGTGAGGCTGGCTAAGGGTTTGTTAATTTTGTTCATCTTCTCAAAGAACCAGCTCTTAGTTTCATTGATCTTTTCTACTGCTTTTTAGTTTCTATTTCATTTATTTCTGTTCTAATTTTTACTATTTCCCTCCTTCTGCTGTCTTTGGGCTTTCTTTGTTCTTCTTTTTCTAGTTTTGTTAGGTGTAATTTAAAATTACTTATCTGAGATTTTTCTTGTTTGTTAAGATGGGCCTGTATTGCTATGAATTTCCTTCTTAGGACCACTTTTGCTGAATCCCATGTGAATTGGTATGATTTATTTTCATTTTCATTTGTCACAAGATATTTTTTGATTTATCCTTTAATTGTTTTATTGATCTATTTGCTATTCAGTAGCATGTCGTTTTGTCTCCACATATTTGTGACTTTCCCAGCTTTTTTCTTTTAGTTTATTTCTAGTTTCATAACCTTGTCATCAGAAAAATGCTTGATATAATTTCAATCTTCTTAAACTTACTGAGGCTTGCCTTGTTTCTCAACATATGGTCTATCTTTCAGAATCTTCCATGCACACTTGAGAAGAATGTGTATTCTGTTGTTTTTTGGATGGAGTGTTCTATATATATCTATTAAGTCCATCTGGTCTAGTATTTCATTTAATTCCACTGTTTCCTTTTTGACTTTCTGTCTGGATGATCTATCCATTGATGTAAGTGGGGTGTTGAGGTCCCCTACTATTATTGTGTTGCTGTTAATTTCTCCTTTTAGGTCTGTTAATAGTTGCTTTATGTACTTTGGTGCTCCTGTGTTAGGTGAATATATATTTATAAGTGTTATGTTCTCTTGGTGGAGTGTCCCTTTTATCACTGTATAGTGCCCCTCTTTGTCTCTCGTTGCCTTTTTTATCTAGAAGTCTACTTTGTCTGATATAATTATGGCAACATCTGCTTTCATTTGTTTGCCATTAGCTTGGAGTATCATCTTTCATCCGTTCACTCTAAGCCAGTGTTTGTCTTTGGAGCTGAGATATGTTTCCTGGAGACAGCATATTACTGGGTCTTGTTTTTTAATACATCTTGCCACTCTGTGTCTTTTGATTGGAGAATTCAATCCATTTACATGTGGAGCAATTATTGATATACAAGGGATTAATATTGCCATTTTATGTCATTTTCCAGTTGTTCTGTATTTCCCTTGTTTCTCATCCTGTGTGTTTCCAACTGCCAGTTCAGTTTGGTGATTTTCTATGATAGTTTTCTCAATTTTCTCTTTATTTATCATTTGTGTTGTTCTGATTTTTTGTTTCGTGGTTACCATGAGGTTTCTATAAAAGATCTTGTAGATGAGATAGTACATTTTCTGATCTTATCTCCTTAGTCTCTTATCTCCTTAGCCTAAGCAGTTTCCATCCATTTTCTCTTCCCTGTCTAAGTTATTGTTGTCACAACTTATTCCATTTTTTGTTGTGAGTTTGTAATTAAAATGAAGTGATTATAGTTATTTTTGATGCTTTCCTTCCCTTTATCTTTAATGTTATAATTGTTTGCTAACCTGTCCTGATAGAGAGCTGCAATTTCTGATTTTGTCTGTCTATTTATCTCCTTGCTCAAGGCTTTGTAACCCCTTTCTTCTTCTTCTTCTTTGTTTTCCCCAGGTATGAGGGCCTTCTTGATAATTTCTTGTAGGGTTTTTTTTTTTTTTTTTTTTTTTGGTGATGAACTCCCTCAGCTTTTGTTTACCTGGGAAAGTTTTTATTTCTTCATCATACCTGAAGGATACTTTCACTGGATAGAGTATTCTTGGGTGAAAGTTTTTGTCATTCAGTATTTTGAATATGTCATTCCCCTCTCTCCTAGTCTGTAAGGTTTCTGCTGAGAAATCCACTGAAAGCCTAATAGGGATTCCTTTGTAAGTTATTTTCTTCTGCCTTGCTGCCCTTAATACTCTTTCTTTGTCATTAACTTTTGCCAGTTTTATTAATATATTCCTTGGAGAAGGTCTTTTTACATTGATGCAATTAGGAGTTTTATTAGCTTCATTTACATGTAATTTCAGCTCCTTCCCTAGATTTGGGAAGTTCTTGGGTATTATTTCTTTGAACAAGCTCTCTGCTCCTTTCTCCTTCTGGAATATCTATAATCCTCATGTTGCTTTTCCTATTTGAGTTGGATATTTCTTAGAGAATTTCTTCATTTCTCTTTAGTCTTAGTTCTCTCTCCTCAACCTGAAGCATTACTATATTTCTGTCCTCTAAATTACTAATTCTGTCCTTCATAATATCAACTCTGTTTTTTAAGGATTCCAGAATGTTTTTTTACTCATACCTTGTGTTCTTTATCTCCAACATTTCCGTTTTTTAAAAATAGTTTCAATCTCTTTTGTAATGAATTCCCTCTGTTCATTAATTTTATTCCTGAGTTTATTGAACAGTCTTTCTGAGTTTTCTTGTACCT
Source organism: Equus quagga (assembly GCF_021613505.1). NCBI lineage: Eukaryota > Metazoa > Chordata > Mammalia > Perissodactyla > Equidae > Equus > Equus quagga. The sequence continues at coordinate 23,492,294 of NC_060277.1, forward strand.
TGTTGAGTTTCTTTATGATAACTATTTGAATTCTCTGTCATTTAGATTGTAAATTTCTGTGACTTCAGGATTGGTTTCTGGATACTTGTCATTTTCCTTCTGGTCTGGAGTACTAATGTATTTCTTCATGCTGTTTGATGGGAGTGGACCTTTAATATCGCATAGTGGTAGTATCTGGTCCAGATTCCACCTGCCACCACTGGGGGGGGGGGCGGCGCAGAAGCTATGTTTTCTGAGCCCGCTGCAACCCCTGGCTGTTGTGCCCATCTGTTGGAAGTTGTGGTGATAGGGCTTTCTGTGTCTGGCCGCTGATGCTTCACTCACACAGGTGCAGGAGCTCTGGCGGGGATCCCCTGCTCTAGCCAACTGGCCAACCTGATATGCCACGTGGGATTGGGGGAGTTGGCACCCTCTTTCCCAACTGTGCTCCTGCTCTGCACTCACTGGCTGCCCACCTGGGCTTCTCAGTTTGGTGGGGTTGCCCCCATGGTCGCTTAGCTGCCTCACTATGGAGTGTTCCTGAGGGCTTGGCAGCAAGTCCAAGAGTAAAAGTGTTCCTTCAGAGGGCTGCCTTTTCCCCCGTCTCCTCTCAGAGTTACATGTCAGCTGCTGCATGAGGTCCCACAGCCTAGATCACTGCTGCTGTGAAGGGCAAGGAGATCCACTTACCTCCTTCCATAGCCTCCCTGGGGGGTCCAGCACCCCCATCTTCAGAAGTATGGCTGTGTGGGTTTCTCAGACCTCTATTGTGTTGTGTGTATTTCCTCTGCTGGTTAATGAATATCCTTTTCATTGTATCTTAGAGGGGAGAACCTAAAGGAACAGCTCACTCTGCCATGATGCTGATGTCACTCTCCTGGCTGACTTTTTTCAGCCAGCCAAGTAGCCCTTTCCAGTAGCCTGGTTGCACTTTCTTCTATAGTGCTGCTAGCATTAACATAGAAACAAGATGTATTTGCTAAGGCATCTACTCTGCCCTGATCTGCCAAAAGGTAGTCTAAAGCCATTCTATTATTGAGTACCATTTTGTCTAAAGATTCAACAGATTTTTGTAACACCTTAAAGTCTAGGCCTGATTTGCTAGCCACCATGGCCACTCTGGCAGTGACTTCCTTAATAGTAACTGTATTATAAATGGTACCTCCTGCTAACGTCACTAGTGACCTAATTAGGGCAATTACCCTGCCATCACTAGGCCACCAACTCGTTTTGTACATCTAGGGTGAGTTTTTTGTGTATGTGTTTTATTTGTGAAAATTTTAATCTTGTCTTCAGGTGGAATTACTTACCTATTCTCTATGTACTTCTCATTTGAGTGGTATCTAGACATCTGACCCCCCCCATCCCTGGCTTGTTTGGTCCCAAAGGAACATGAGTCCCAAGGGTAAACATAAATCCCAAGGGTACAGACAAGGCCCGGTTTGGGAGGAATAGTCTTATTTGGTAGAAGAGTAATAGCAGATTGTAACCATGCTTTTAGACCAGCCATCCTGAATGGATCACACCCAGGGTAATGACTTCGGAGTTTAGGGCTAATCTCATCATCAACTTTAATCCAGTTTACCCAGTTATTCCATTTGGTCCCCCTATTTTTGCACTCCAGTGGCCAGCTTACAACCACCTGTTTTCCCTTACCCTGGCATCTATGATGGAGTCATTGCAAGGCCAGAGTTTATAGTCTCATTTAAATAGGTTATTTGAAATCATTGTGGGGGTGTCAAAGGTCAAAGTTCTTGTTTTGATGTGTTTCCCACTCGGTTGTATGTGTTATGTTTGGGTCCCCCAAACATTTGAGGTTCCTTGCAAGGTTGAAATTAGTGTCCATGTTAGTCTACCATGTTGGAATCATTGATGGAAAACACCAAGGTGTAGGGGAACCCATAGGCAGCTTGGAGTTTATCTGGACTATTGGGTTGGGGTAAGATAGACTCTCTCAAGTAGGTGTTTGCCTGCAAATATCCCTGGTAGATGTCAGTATCCCTTGCAGGAGAGGATGGGCCCCATTTACTGTGGGCCGGTGGTGACAGATCCAACAGTAAGAGTGGTCATTTCCTTGGAGGATATCTTATATTAGCCTGATGAGAGTATTGTTTTCCCATCTCCATCCCGACACCAAGAAAGTTTCCAAAGTGAGGGTTACTATTATTATCCAATGAAAGAAATGCAATTTTGGGGTTAGGGATATGTTCTATTAGTAAAGCCAAAGCACTTGGTTATAGGTGTCCCAGGTGAAGCACAGGTAAGTGTGAGGGTTAAAGCTATTAGCATAAATATAGCAAATGCAATCTCTAGTGCTTCTGTCAAAGTAAGTTGGCAGGTCATTGGTATTTACTTATCTTTTTGATGTTGCTGGAACAAGAGTTTCAGGTCTGAGAATTCAGCAGAATTCAAGAGAATTCAGGATGGCTTGAAGTTTCTGAGTCTTCTGGTTTGGGGGCTCTCTTGCCTCCCAAGAGGTGACTCTTGGTGGTGTGCCTCTTGGTTGATTGTATCCCCTTCTGTTCTCACCCGGTTGACACTGGAGGGCAACAGCCAGTAGGGTGGCATGTCTCTGTGTGTTTCTGTCCTCTTTTCTTTCCTCTTCTACATCTTGGTTATTGAATACCTTTTTTTCCTTTCTGCTTTTTCTCCCCAACTCCCCCCTCTCTGCCCTAGTACATAGTTGTATATTTTAGTCGTGGGTCCTTCTAGTTGTGAATTATTGAATATCTTAAGAGCCATCCTGGCCAACTGGGATGTAGGGAACTCAGAACTGACCTCTAGTTTTTGCAGCTTGTGGCAGATATGTGAGGTGCTTTGAGAAATAAAGTAGGTATTTATCACCGCTGTGCCTCCTAGAGAATCTATGTCTAGGGTGGTATATTGCTGGAGGCATTCCCTCAGTGCTTCTAGGAAGGCTGAGAGGCTTTCCTAGGGACTCTGTTGGATGTCTTTAACCTTTCCCCCATTCACAGGCTTCTTACCAATGGCCTTTAGGTCTTTTAATATCATGTTCCTGTGATGTTCTCATTGTTCCTTCCCAGTGGTTGTCTCATGGTCCCTGTTTGGGTCCACATCTGGGACAGCTAGATTGCCTGGCCTCTTTATGAGATGGCCAGCATTGTCCCAGTTGTCCTTATCTGCTTCTTCCTTAGCCATGGCGAGGGCCATTGCCTTTTGTTCCCCCATGAGGAGGACATTCAAGAAAGATTGTATGTCTTCCCATGTTGTGTTATGGGTCATAAGAATACTCCTGATAAGATCTCACAATCCTTCTGGGTCTTCCCTTTGTCCCTTGGTATTTCTCTTCCAGTTATATAAATCCAAGGTGGTGAAGGGAAGATTTACAGTAACCAATCCACCCTCCCTGTTCGGGACCTGCCTGAGGGTACAAACAGTCCTGGTTGATAGTGCCAGTCCAAGTGCTGGCCGGACTGGGTCCGGGTGGGGCACATATGGGAGCAGGCTGGTAAGGGGGAGGAAGGTTGGGAGACCTTGAGGTCAGGTGTTCAGGAGGGGCAGAGGGAGAGAAGATGGGTGTTGGGAAGGATGTTGTCGAGGATGGGGTGGAGGAAGAGGTGCTAGGGAGGGGAGGATAGAATTCATGCCAGGGAGAGGAGAGGGAATTGAAGACATCTTCCGGTGGGTTTTCCAATACTGGCAGTATTGGAGCTTTCCCTAGGGGAGGAGATCCTATTGCCTCTAGTTTGCAGTGTTTTTGGAGGACTTTATTTTGATATAAGGCAATGAAGAATTGTACATATGCGAGTTCATCCCATTTCTTTAACTTCTGGCAAAACAAATCCAATTGTAGAATAGTATTGTAATTTAGGGACCTGTTAATGGGTCAAGTTTCCCCATCTTCCAATTTATATTGTGACCAAGCTGTATTACATAAGAAGATGAGCTGTTTCTTTGTTAGTGAGTGGTAACCGAATGCCTTCCAGTGGTGTAATAAACACCTGAGTGGGCTTCCCTCCGGGATGATTGTGGAGGCCTGCTTCCCCATATTCTGTGGTCTGTTTCCACACCACCCCCAAAGGGCCAATTCCAATGGTTAGTGGTGACAGATGCCACAAGGTTTTGCCCACCTCAGACTGCCAACCTTCAGGGCCTGGAATCAACACCAAATCACCTAGGGATGTGTGTTTATTTTCCCCAGGGGGTCAAGAGGTGGGACACTTCAGACCATGAGGACCCTGAGAATGCCACCCTGGACACTTAAGATTAGGACCCTTAAAGAAGGTTTTACCCTTCCAGGAGGGTGGTCCCATTCTCACACAGAAAAGTTCCCACAAGGGAAAAGAAGGGATTAGTCCAGGCCTGAGAGAAAACAGAAAAGATATTTCACTCTTGATGAACAGAGACACCAAATGGAGTAGAGGAAGGACAGAGCAAAAGTCCAGACACCAAAAGAGAGTCTGACAAAGTTCTTGATGAAATAGGACCAACTAGGCGAAAGATGCCAGGGAGTTCCTGCCAGGTCAGTGGAGACCGTGGATAATTTCTTTATCACAGTTTAGAAGGTTAACGAATCACATGTCAGACACAGAGAAACCCAGTGACCATCTCGTCAGCAGGCAGGGAACTGAAGAGGCCAGTCTGACAAGGACAGGACACAGACAGACAAATAGAGTTTAAGGATAACAGCTGTTCCTACTTTCTTCTGTTGCCATCTCAAAACCTCCCACTGAGGCGTCTTAGCTGCAAGGGTGGGCGCCCCCAACTGTGACCTGGGGTGCTCAGACATCCCTGACCTCTTACCCAGTCCGTCCCTCATGGATACCAGTCCTTGGGAGAGAGGCTCCCTTAATGAACTGGCAAAACCGTTCCTGGGGAGAGGGGCTCTCTCAGTTCATTCCTAGAGAAAGGCCTCTCCTCTCCCTCGGTTCTTTCCTGGGGAGAAACCCCCCTCTCCCTCAGTCCTGAGTGCTCACACCTGTTCCGATGCTAAAACAAAAATAGACTTTCTGTTGACTTGAGGGAGATCTGCCTTGACTCCAGCAATGCAATGAAAGACAAAAATCCATGTGTGGCTGCAGGGGCTGGCTGGTAAGAGTGAGGAATGAGAGTCTGGCAGTCCAATGCCAGGCAGGACAGTCCTAGTTTCCCTCCCTTCATAAGCCGCTGACCACATAGGTGAGTCAGCTGGGGACTTACTGCTGCAGCCATTGCTTCACCTGTTGGCCTCTGGCCTCAAGAAGCTGGAATCAAGGAGAGGAGCCAACGAGTATTTCAGCTGCTAGACTCGCCATATTTGTTACCAAGCCCTTCAAACCCGCCAATGGCCATTGATGATTAAGTAGCTAGTAGCTAAAGTTTCTTTTCCTTTTTGCAATTAATGATTACAGTTTTCAGTTGTTTCCCCACCCATTGTCAACTGTGCTGCTTAGGCAATATGCTATCTGACTCCCACTAGGTTCCTATAGGTAACATCTCCCTAGAGCCTGGGTCACCGTGGTAATTAATGGGTGTTTGAGTTGTTTTACAGGAATTAGAACCCCTTGTCCACTTTAGGTGGGTTGAAACAACCAATCCATTAACTGGCCTGCACAGATGTCTGATAAGCAGACTTTTGACGTCCAGAGTCTAAAAACTCCACTCTCAGGTCATGCTAACGCTGCCATTTTGTGAACATGCATCCTGTGAAGAGGCATGAAGTGTGACTAGGCTTGTGCAGATCCTCAATTACCTCACCTCTCCTCACCTCAAATCATCTATCTCCACATTTCAGACCACCTTGCCCCCCTACCCCATAAATATCCCTGAGTCCCCATTTTCAAGGATGTGGATGTGAGACTCATTCTATCGCCTCCTCACATGGCTGCCTTGTGATTAACCCTCTCTCTGCTGCAATCTCATTGGCTCGGTGCTTGGCTTTCTGGGCAGTGGGCAAAAATGAACCTGGTTCAGCAATACTCTAGGGGACCAGAGACTGGCAAATGGGTCCTTTTGCCTGGAGCCACTCTCACCAATAGACTGAGACTGGGTTCCGAATAGCAGAGCAGCAACTTTATTCATTGATGAATGAATGGAGGAGGCAGAGCTCAGGCTCTAAAACACCTTCTCTACAAAGGGGAGGCAAGCAGGGTTCTTATGGGATGTGAAGGGGGAGGGGATCTCTGCGTCATCCCTTGGGGCAGGGGCAGTTGGGGCATGTGCAGATCTTCCCTCCTTGCACATGGCACCCCATCACCATCTTGGACCTTTCTAGTTTGGACCAGTTCTGTGGTTTGGCCACCTGGCAATGTTCTGCCTCAGTTCCCATAAGAAAGCACAACTTAAAAACAAAACAGTAGACATGGAAAACGTTTTTAGGGACTTCACTGGGTGACAGTTTTGTAGCACATTGTATTTACTCTATATTTGAGGACATCCTATATTTTCCTGTACATGATTTACCAAAAAATGACAATTAAAAAAACCCTAAAAAGATCTTGTAATCTCTCTACAGAGAATATGAGGCTAAATTTTAAGAATCAGATTCATACAGCTAAAAGATGAAGAGGGAGTATTTTAATAACATTCTTGTAGTTAGACTCTCTTTTATTAAAAGAAAAATATAAATAAGAAAGCCCAGTCTGGGGATGCCAAGGATTCCCTCCCACTGCCCCTGAATGTGGTGTGAGATGAGGGCAAGGACCATTTTCTTCCCTTTTTCAGGATGACCCCTCATTTAGTGACAGAGTCAAAGCTTGGGCACTCTCCTGGGTTCAGTGGTGTTCCACCAAAAATTCCTGTCCACCTGGAACCTGAGAGTGTGATCTTATTTGCAAATAAGGTCCTTGGAGATGTATACAAGTTACAATGAAGTTATACTGGATTAGGGTAGGACCTAAATCCAATATGACTGATGTCCTTTTAAGAAGAGGGGAATTCCGATACAGACTCAGATGGAAGATGGCCACGTGTAGACACAGGCAGAGATTGGAGTTATACTGCCACAAGGCAAGGAATGCCAAGGATTACCAGCAACCACCAGAATCTAGGAGAGAGGCATGGAACAGATTCTCCCTCTGAGTCCCTGGAAGGAACCAACCTTGCCTACATCCTGATTTCAGACTTCTGGTCTCCGGAAGTGCAAGAGCATAAACTCCTGTTGTTTTAAGCTACCCAGTTTGTGGTCATTTATTACAACAGCCCCAGGAAACTGACACAGGCATCAAGCTCTTCCTACACCCTATCAGCAGAAGGTGGGCATCCCTCCCTTAGTCTGACCTGCATCCTCATCCAGCAAGGAGCGGTTTGATTCTTTTCTTTTTTTTTAAAGATTGGCCCCTGAGCTAACACCTGTTGCTAATCTTTTTTTCTTCTTTTCCTTCTTCTTCTCCCCAAAGCCCCCTAGTACCTAGTTGTATATTCTAGTTGTAGGTCCTTCTGGCTCTGCTATGTGGGATGCTGCCTCAGCATGGGTTGATGAGCAATGCTAGGTCTGCGCCCAGGATCTGAACCAGTGAATCCCTGGGCCACTGAAGCGGAGTGCACGAACTTAACCACTTAACCACTCGGCCACGGGGCCGGCCCGGAGAGGTTTGATTCTTAATCCCACTGCCTCCCACTCCTCTTCCTCAGGTCCCCTGACGTTGACTCTGTAAAGAGAGCAGAATCTTTTCCCCAACAGCCTCTGCACTTAGACCATCCTTATTAAAAGGAGCTTTGTTCTCAGACTTTTAATCAATGTTTAAGTAGTCTGAATATGCCTCCCAGAAGAGTAACAAGTATTCACATAGCAGTTAATACTCTGAAATCTGATTGGCCAGAGAACTCTTGCTGGTTGAATGGAAAGAGCAAAGGCAAGGAAGCCCTCTTATCCATACTGAGACAATGAACATCTCAATGGCAGTGGCAACTATACATTCTCTGTATTTCAAAAGCCTTGTGACTCTTTCATGCACCGAGAAGGGGGAACGAAGGATTCATGTCAACCAAATATGAAGAAAAAGAAAGCAGAGGTAGTAATTTTAACATACAAAGTATGTTTAAAATACTAAGGAGAGTTTAAGACAGAGGATGGAACGTCTCATTGGGATCTTTGATCTTGATAAATGGCACTATCAATACTTGGCAGTGTGGTCTTTGTCTTCTATTGTCTTGAAGACCTGGGGTTAAATCCTATCAGTGACTAACTGCAACACTACACAAATTATCCTCCCGGAGCCTCAGTTTTTTAATCTGTAAAATGGAGATAATATATACCTTCCTCACAGGGCAGTTGTAAGGATTGTATTAGCTAACTTATATAAAATGCCTGGGATTCAACAAATGTTAGCTCTCATTCTCATTCCACTTACTTACCAAAGAACCATACCCAAACCATCATTTCTTCCTCAAGCCCCCTGCCCTTACCCCTACTATTTTTTTTCTTTGCATTTGATCTTGCTTCCCACATCATAGAGAAAAAAAAAGTTATTATTTTTATTAGGATGAGGCTAGGCATCTCTGTTTTTCAATCCCATTTTCTTCATGTGAACCCAGTCTGACTCTCCTCAGCCACTCTCTGAAGAAGTGCTTTCCCCCTTTCCCTGTGAAGCTACCTGTGCATGATTCTGTCCTCTTGGAGCTCCATATTTTAGCCCCAATGTTTCCTATGGTTTCACATTTTCTTTCTCCACCAGCTCTCTCCCCTCAATATATGAAAAGTTCCTTCCTCCTATTAAAAACAAACTACTAACAAAACCAAACTCTGAAACTGTCTTGACCATGGTAGCTACAATCTCGTCCATCTTTCTCCTTCATTTCTTAGCCAAGCTCCTACTTTTTTTTTTAATTTAAATTTTATTTACCTTTTGAAAAGGCAACATTCCATGGATTAAAAATCAAAAGGGTCTACAGTACAAATTCTCCCTCCTACCCCTGATTCTTAAGCACAGTTTCCGTTTCTGAGCAAGCAGTTTCTTGTGGCCTTTTTAGAGATAAGTCTATGCATATACAGGCAAATAAATATTTTTTCTTTTGTAAAAAAAGTTAGCATATTATAGACACTCTTCTGGTTTTTGCTTTTTTTCACTTAAAAATATATCTTGGAGGTCTTTGCATATCAGTACCTAAACAATTTCCTCCTTGTTTGGGTCTTCTGAAAAACAGATGCCAAGATGGGATTAGACATGCAAGAGTATTGGAGGAAATGCCTGTGAGGGAGAAAAAGGAGGGAGCTGAAGGGGCCGTCAGATTGTGATGCTGATCTGACTCCTGTGAAGGAGAGAGGAAAGGAAGGAGCATTGGGTAGACAGTGACTCACCCTACAACAGAGTTCTAAGAAAGTTTCAGACGGACTTAAGCCTGGGGAGTCCTTAAGCCAAAGTCACCCATCACAGGAATCCTGTATCTTGCAGGAATGGACCTGCAGTAGTATCCTGCTATGCTTAGCCATAGGCTGGGAGCAGCCCATGGGGAGTATGGTCCCATTGCAAATGCAGTGGTAGATTCAGAGCTCTGCAGCTGGGACCTCCCTGTAGGGAAGAGATCTGAGAAGTATATTTCATAGCTTTTTTAGGGCTGCATAATAATCCATTGATATATGTGCCATAAATTGTCTAGTCCCCTTCCAATGAACATTTCTGTTGTTTCCAGTCCTTTCCTATTAGAAACAATGCTCAATGAATCATCTTGAATTATACCATCTTGCACATGTGGGGAATATTAAAAATTGGGCTCCTGGGGAAGCAGACCCTGAGATGGAGATTAACATGTAATCAGTTTATTACAGAGTGTTTCAGAGATCAATACCTCTGGAAGGGAAAGGAAGAAAGCAGGATGAGGGAGATTGAACAGTTGGTCTGTAATGCATTCTCAGTGACAGCCTCAGTCAGTTCCACAGAGAGTTCTGAAGATAGAATGACCCATCAGAGTTGTCCTGAAATGGGGTGAGAGGTCTGGGCCTTTATATCCCTGCATTGATCAGTCACTGGATGTAGGCTGCTCTAGGAAAGTGGCATGACCTAGGTGAGGTGGCTCTTCAGTCAAGGCAATTCCTGAAGAGGGCCGACAGCTGAAGGCTATCTGTAGCAGCACTCCCAGCAGCTTGGGGGAATACATGCTTTAGTCCTAAAGAGGGGTCTGGGAGGCACATCACAGCAGCCACCACAAGGAGCTGTAGGATACTACCATGTAATTTTGGTAGATGTTGCCATTATCAAAATCAAATGTGTATATTGGTATATATTTTGTGACTATATACTTCCACTGGCAATGTAGGAGAGCGTCTGCTTCCCCATATCTTTGGTGACACAACGTGTGGTCAAACTTTTCTATTTTATTTTTTAGTGAGGAAGATTGCCCTGAGCTAACATCTGTTGCCAATCTTCCTCTTTTTTTTTTTCTTCCCAAAGCCCTGGTACATAGTTGTATATCCTAGTTATAAGTCCTTCTAGTTCTTTTATGTGGCATGCCACCACAGCATAGCTTGACAAGTGGTGCGCAGATCCACACCCAGGATCCAAACTGGCCAACCCCAGGTTGCCGAAATGGAGTGCATGAACTTAACCACTATGCCACCAGGCTGGCCCCAAACTTTTTGATTTTTTTAGTTAGGCTTTTCATAATCTGTATTTGATTTTTACTAACACATTTTCCCATTTTCCATTTACTCCAAAGTACATATTCATTAAGCCCTGGCTCTGCAATTTACTAGCTGTCTCAGTTTGTTCATATGTAAAATGGGAATAATAATACAACATATCTTATAGGGATATTTTTGGGATATAATGAATGCAAAACCTCATATTTAAAAATAGCAACCAACCAAAAAATATTCTCCATATCCCACCAACATACATTGATGATTTCCAAATCTATACATTTGGGCCAGATGTCTTATTGGTAGGTAAAAATATTCATCTGCTTTCTTGTTATTTCTATGTTGATGCCCCACAGCACTTTAAATTCAACATGCCCCAGTCAAACTCATCATCCTTCTCTTAAAAACTGCCCCAATTTCTTTATTTCATATCTTATTGTTAAAGTCAAAAACCTTGAAGTCACCTTGGATTATTTTCTTTCCCTTAACCTCACATTTATTTAATCACCAGGTCCTATTGAATTTGTTTCATAGGGAGCCGACCAGGCGGCGCAGCGGTTAACTGTGCACGTTCCACTTTGGTGGCCCAGGGTTCGCAGGTTATAATCCCGGGTGCAGAGGTGGCACTGCTTGGCAAGCCATGCTGTGGTAGGCGTCCCATATATAAAGTAGAAGAAGATGGGCCCAGATGTTAGCTCAGGGCCAGTCTTCCTCAGCAAAAAGAGGAGGATTGGCAGTGATTAGCTCAGGGCTGATCTTCCTCAAAAAAGAAAAAAAAAGAATTTATTTCATAAATAATTCTGGTATCGGCCTTTTTCTCATAATCAGCATTGCTACTCCGTGGTTCAGATCCTTGTAATTTACAAGTATTAATGCAATAGCTTCTTTACTCTTCTCACTGACCTCCAATTTATCCCAAACACTGTTGTCAGAAGGAGTTTTTGAAAACACAACACCGATTACGTTGCTCCTTAGCTCAAAAGGCTTTAATGGCTTCCTATTGCCTACCGAGTGATGAAATCTAAAACTTCCAATTGACATATATAGCCCTTCATAATTTGACCTTTGCTTATCAGTCCAGTCTCTTCTTAGCTATCCCCTCTCCCTGCCTTGATCTATAATATTTAGGCTAATTGCTTTTCTCAGAATATATCATGTTCCCTCATGATGTATGCACATGCTGTTCTGCCTGAAATAATTCCCTGCTCCCTTCTTCCCCACTTATCCTCCAAAGAAGGTCCTTTAAATCTTGGCTCAAATCTACCTCCTTTGTGAAGCTTCACCTGACTTCTCTAGAAGTCCTCCTATTCTACCGTTGCTCTTTATACTCACACAGTTTATTTTTAATTTGCTTGCATGTTTCATTTCTTCAATAGGTTTTAGTTCCTCACTGGAAAAAAACCAATTTTCATTTGGTATCTCCAGCACTTGTCATAGTGCCTTGAAATAACAGAAACTCAGATGCCTCTGGATTGACTTCAAGATCTGAGGACGTTGCCCAGGAAACTTACTGTCGTAGTAAATAAACGATCCTCTCCCCTCCTCCCTCTAGTTTCCCACGTTTCTTCCAAAATTTAGCAGGCAGGTTCGTCACTATTAAGTTCCCTTACCACTTCAGGTAGAATCGACCATTCGCTCTTTTGTCCTCCCAATGAATGTGGTTTATACGCCCTATCCTAGCACCGATCCTGTTTAAGACAGTATCCCGAGCATCTGACGTTATCCACCAATAATGAAATGAATCAGTGTTCACCTTGATTAAGGAGACTGACTTAAACATTCTAGGAGAACATCGCCACTATGCATAGATCGTAAAAAACCCTTTACAATCCAACCCAAATGATTGCTTTTAAAACGCTGCATCCTCCAGGCGCTTTAATTGTCCTCAGACAGATGGCCAAAGCTTGGTTATGGCAACCGCAGATGCTAGGAGGAGACCACGACTAGAGCGCCAAGAAAAGGATGATTAGCAGCTAGGGCTCCGAAGTTACATGTTCTCCTCAGACCAATGCTAGAACTAGGAAACCGCTGGATGTTCAGTTTTTGAAATACGGTTTCGGCATCGTAAAGAAAAAAGATTAACCTATCAGGAAGAACCGAGCACAACCAATTACCAATCAAGAGCGGGAAGGAAGCCAAAGCCTGGGGATACCCACGCACCAACGAGGACGTCATTCTCCAGCCTCCGCCAATGAGCGGTTGGACAGGGGGCGGGGTAACAGGCGGACCAATTGCCACAAAAAACAAACAACAATCTGCAGTACAGCTGCCCTAACCACAGTCCTCGCCTCTCAAATCACTGGAACAAACTCCTGGGCCAGTCGCTTGTTAAATACTTTCCCCTCTCCTTCTCGCCCGGAGGCAGTTATAGTGGAGTAGCTTCCTCACACCAGAGCAAGGGTCTTTTTTCCCACCATCTCCCACAGACTCGCAGAAAGCACACTACAACTTTGCGCTTTCTACCTTCACGGGAACTCGCAGTCCGGCGCTACCTGAGGGGGAGGGGCGGCCCCAGTGCGCAGGCGTGCATGCCTTGTGGAGGCGAGGCTGTGGCGGCCCATGGCAACCTGGGAGTTGTATTACTTTCTCTGGCAAAACTCCACTGCTCCTGAGGCGTCCGAAACTACATTTCCCAGGAGCTTCTGCGACCTCGGGGCGGGAGGGCTGGTTCGTTAATGAGCTCGAGGAAGCCGTGGCGCGGCCCACCAGGTTCCAAAACAAGGAAATGAAGGGGGGAGGCGGGACTGGGGGTGCCTGCGGGAGCCGCCGCCGCCGCCGCGGAGGAGGAGGAGGTGGAGGAGGTGGCTGCTGCGGCCGCCGAGGAGTCCCTTGCTGAAGGCGGACCGTGGGGCGGCGGGCGGCGCGCGCGCGCCCGAGAGGCGGCTGTTAGAGAAGTGGAGCGGCGGTCGCGGGGGGAGGAGGAGGAGGGACTGAGCGGCGGCGGCCCCCGCGTCCCGGTGCCTCTATGGGGGAAGCAGACAATGGATTATGATTTCAAGGCGAAGCTGGCGGCGGAGCGGGAGCGGGTGGAGGATTTGTTTGAGTACGAAGGGTGCAAAGTGGGACGCGGCACCTACGGGCACGTCTACAAGGCGAGGCGGAAAGATGGGTAAGAGCAGGGGCGGGGGGAGTAGGCTCGCTCGGGTCCTCGCCCTGCCCGCGACCGCGCGGGATGGGTGGGTCGGAGCCCGGTCGGGCCGTGCTGGAGGGGCGAAGCGGAGGTGGTCGCGCGGCCGCCTCTCGGGGCAGACTCTGAGGGACGCGGGTTCTGCCCGCCTCCCGCGCGGCCCCGTCGCGCCCCTCGGACTCCCGCGGCGCAGCCCGGTCGGGGGGCGTCGGTGCCGTCCCGGAGGGCGCCCTCCGCGTGCCTGGCGCTGGCGGCGGGACTGGAGTTGGAACCTGGGTGGGAGGGGGAGTTGGTGGGCTCTGGTCTCCTGGGGCGACGCGGAGGGCTGGAAGAGCCCCGCCGAGGAGTTGCCGCTCCGGCCCTGGGCTGGTGACGGTCGTGTGGAACTTCCAATCGGCGGAGCGCCTCCGGGGGCGGCGGTTTGAAACCGCGCCGAGGAGCCCGTCGGGCGGCCGAGCGCCGGGGTCCTGTCCAGCCTCACAGGGCTGACCCGCTGGGCACCACCGCCCTTGGGGCCGGCCAGCCACTGGCCCCTCAGCGCAGTCCCTCCCGTCCCTGTCGCACGCCGGGCGGCTTCTGGACCCCTCCTCCCCGGCCCCGGATTTCGCTTTCTCGCGTTCTGAATTCCACACCTTCCCTCGAACGTAGGCTCTCCTGGGAGACTAACCGCGTTCTGCCCGCAGAACTTCAGAGTCCGCCTAGTTCTCTGGCAACTCGTTTCTCCCACCTCGGGTGTACTTATGTCCTCTTCTCCATCCTCCGCCAAATAACTGCTTGCTGGGGTTCATCGGGCACCTAGATTATCCAGAACGGAATGCGGAGTGACACAGAGCTGGGCCTGAACCTTTGTTTTCCTGGGAGTCGAGGGAGACCCGTAGGAACTCCTTAGGAAGCCCTTACTGATTGTTCTCTCTGGAGAAGGCGAGCTGGCTAGTGCTGAGAACGCCTGTCGTTCGTCCTGCAGGGCAGACGGGCTCCACTGCAGGACAGGTGGAACCAGCTCCCTGCCTGCGAAGGGTAGCTTGAAACCAGTCGTCCCCCCGCGGCCCATCCTGGCAGGAATTCCCCTCCCCCAGAGTTAGGGAGCCCAGGAACATCTGCCTGTCCGCTTAGACTCTCTATGGAAGAGAGTTTTTAGGATCGTCGCGCAACGTTTTCCGAATAAACGGAATATCAGCCACAGTGACATTAGTAAGATTTGAAGTGCTGTTTATCGTTCCGCGCACTCTGTTGTAATTGATACGGTTGATTTATGAACTCTAGGACCAAAGTAGGTAGGAGCTTGTGTGTGTGCGTGCTAATTTCATCCAGGGAACGAAAAAGCACAACTTTATAAATTGTTTTATCATAAAGTATCCTGAAAATTACAAGGTAATATACAAGTGTAAAGAATTGTTATTATTGCAGTTAATTTTTTTCTTGTTATAATTGAACGGGCCCCATAGTATTCAGTTGTTTCTAACCTTCTCTCATGATTCTTTGAGTTGATTGCCAGGAGTCCTTGAATGAGTATTTTGGAATGTGAGGTCCTATAGTTAACTTGTATTCCTGCGGGACTCTTATCAGATGTATTTGGGGAAAGCACGTCTAGTTTTCCTGTTTAGACACTGGCCTTACAAAACAAATGAGATTTTTTTTTTTTTTTCGTATTCCTCATGCTAACTTTGTAATATACTTGATCTGGAATTTTAAAAATATACTTTTTTTTGTTAAAATAGCTTCTTTTTAGCAGGCAACTTTTGAGAAAAGTTAAAAATTCTGCTTCTGAATTGTATTTGAATAGTATGGGCTACAACTAAAAAGTATTTTAAATCCTGCTTCTACTTATTCTTTTGGAATATTTTCCCTTCTAATAAAGTTCTTGATTCGAATACACTTCCTTCTTGAGTGAAATTTGTTTGGTTAGAATTAATAAAGCTTTAGTAGAGTAAGATCCGTTTGTGTATCTTCAAAATACTATACTTTAAAAAAAACTTTCAGGATCTGAAAGCATTAGTTTAAATCACTATATTACGTGTAAGAAAAATCATTATGAAGGCTTTTTTCTTGGACTAAGGGTCTAGTTGAGATTTGAGGCGTTACAGTAAACACCCACATCTCTGCGGGTTGGTAGCAGGATTAGCTGTATGTTCATTGATGCTAGTGGTTTGAAAGAACAAGAAGTTTTTAGCGATGGTTCTAAACTGATACAGATTTGCATAGTAATAGATTTTATACTCTGATCATGGTAAATTACAGTTTGGCTCTTTCCGGAATTTATTTTGGTTAACTCAGAAAAATAATGCTATTTTAGGGAGCAAGAAAGAAATCACATGGGTATGTTGAGGAGAAATTATTTTGGTGTGTATAATGTAGTATACAACCAAAAAATTGTTCAGGTGTTTAGAAGAAACCCTGAAAGAAGTAATGTAACATAAAATGTCATTAGAAAAGTCTGTTTATAATTTAATACTACAGCTTACAAAACCTTAGAATGTTATTTCCCTTGAAATATGACTTTAACTTAGGCTATATTAATTATGTTACATAAATTTATAGCTGACTGGAAATGCAAGACTTACATCTGGGTTTTTCACCTTTAATAAAAATGTTTGTTCCATCTTTTGGTTTTGAAGGGAGAGAGTCTTTTGACTCAACTACTTTTTTTAAAAATCAGGCATAAAAATTATTCTTGGAAACAAGTTCATAATATTTCTAGACTTTCTAGTATGAACAAGAATTTATAGTACAATTTTTCTTTAAACATTAGTAAAGAGTCACACATAACTGTTTATGGTTACAAATCTCAAGACCATATTTCTCAAGTTTGAACCACTTTGTTTTGATTGATAAAGGAATATTGTTAAAAAGTTCTTTTGTCGGTAGTAGGTTCAGACAAATATGATTCCATAGGCTAGTAGTATGTCTGAAAACCGTTGTACCCGACGATTCTACTATTCAACTTTGCAGACGTTCACTTAGTTTTTTGAAGCACTCCGAAAAAAGCATGCTCCTTTTTGGAGACGTTTTTGAAAGATACTTAGTAATTGAAAGTGAAATGGCTGACAGAGACATCTTAGAGTTTCAGTTTTGCCTTAGGGTTCCAGATGAATAGTTGGTGACTGCATGTCTTAATGTATGTCATGAAATTTTTCACAAATAAATGTAGGTACATGTAGATACATATAGGTAAATAATAGGTACAATAGTGTCTGCCCTTTTTTGATGGATTTTTTTTGTATTTGGTTTGTAGTTAAAATAGGTGAATCTGTTTGCATTTTTTTTGAGACCTCCCAAAGTTTAAAGATGTATCAGTATGACTGTAACATTTTAGAACTCTCAAAAGAGTTTTAGATCATCTAGTCTAATTTCCTCTTTTTACAAATGAGAAAACCAGAACTTTTAGAGGTTAATTGTCATGCCCATGGTCTCACAGCAAAGACAAGCCTATAATCCAGATCTCTTGACTCTTGAGTTCTTACATTTTCTAATGTGTTTTCCTTCCTAATACCATGGGAAGAAAAAAAAGGCCATATTGCCTCCAGTTTTGACAGTCTTATTGTATAAACTTTTTTCTTGCAAAGGATACATCAATACCAAAAAGTATGGAAAAGGGAAAATATCACAGATGAGGGACAGTTTAAAAAATTAGGAGTGCAGGACTAGATTCTACCACATGTAGTTGCTGCTCTTCATCTGGTTTCTCTTCATCCTCACTGTCATTACTCTTGGCCGTCATCTCTCATTTGCACAGTAGCCCAGTGGGTCTCTGCCACTGGTCTTTCCTAACTATAGTCCAAGGTCCAGGTTGCTGCCAGTGTCATTTTCCTACAAAATAAAATCAATCATGGCATATCTCTTCTTGGAAAACTGTTCTTTGTGGCTCATATAATCACATCCAATCTTAATTCCTTAGTTTAGCATGGAAAGGCATTTGCATTCGGATCCTAAAGTCGAAGTCTTTACAGCCTTGACACCTGCCGCCAACTCCCTCCTTTTCCAGTATGTTCAAGCCATATGCTTCTGTAGCATTGAACTCCTATTTTCTAGGACTTGCTAAGTCCTTTTTATGCCTCATTTTCTTTTTTCTTCATTCAAACTAGGATGGTGTTGCTCTGCCATTCCTTCCTCCCCTTCCCTTCGCCCCCCACGAACCTAGCAAACTCCTGCTCACACTTCAATACCCAATTCAAGTAGCTTTTCTTCTAGAAGCCTTCCCTTATTCACCCCGTGTACTCATTAGCTGTGCTTCTGCCCCTCTTTGTTCTTATGTGTGTGATATCATTACTATCAGTGATAATTATGTGCCCCATAACCTGTTAACTACACATGGGTCATCCTATTTCTAGTGCCTTGTACAGGGTTGGGCATACAATGCACACTCAAAAATTTTATTAAATTTTAAAAAGTACCCTAAATTGGTAAACATACTTCACTCATGTCCTTAAAGCCTGAAGTATTGTGATGTTGCAGGAGATAACTGGTTAAATATAAATATTTCTGTAGCACTAACTAGATCTAGTGTAATTTTTTTCAGAAATTATATGTTGCTTTTCAAGACTTGATACACTTAATAGATTAAAAAGGAGCATAGGTAAATTTTTCTGAACTATTAGGTATTTTTTTCTCTTCAGTCAGCTGTTTTAAAATATCTAGAGTGTAGTAATCTGTCTTCTGTGATTTTGCTAGCTATTTTGTAGAGATGCTTAGAAAATGTCAGCATTCAAACAAATTTTAGGAAATTTTTTGCTATTATGGATTTATGTTGAAAAATTAAGTATTTTTAGCACTTAGTAAATCAAGTGGACACTGGTTTATGTTTAAGTAATTCTTTATTTATGCATTGCAAGCCTTCAAAACTTTATTTTTGAGACCCAAGGGAAACAAATGTTCTTTTCAATGAAATTTGGTTGTCTAGAGCAGTGGTCACAAACTTTTTCTGTCGAGAGACAGATACTAAATATTGTGGCTTTGTGGGCCATTCCATCTATGTTGCAGTTACTTGAATCTGCTGCCGTAGTGCCAGAGTGCCCACAGACAATATATAGATGAAGACAAATCAGAAGGGCCGTGTTCCAGTTACACTGTATTTACAAAAACAGGTGGTGGGCTGGATTTGGCCTGCTGGCTGTAGTTTGCTGACCCTTAGTCTGGAGCAGTGATGTCCAGCAGAACTTTCTGCAATGATGAAAATGCGTCTGTGCTATCCATAATGATAGCCACTGGCCACATGTGGCTCAAGAAATGTGATTAGTGTGACCGAGAAACTAGCTGGTAGCTGTAATACTGGATTGCACAAGTTTAGAGTTTTTGGAACAAGTGGCTTAGCAACACCTTTATAATGCTCAAATCCATGAAGTGACCTTTTAATAAAAATGTATAAATGACAGTGTGGACAAATGAAATAGGAAAGCTCGTGTCTTTTCTTTCCAGTTATGGGAGAAATTTTGAGGCTGAAATAGTTTGATAAAGCAAAACCAGGACTCAAACTGAAAAACTGTTAATTTGTGAGTGGAATCAAGGATATTTGATTACTTCTTCAAAAAAGTATTTTGTAAAAAAAAAAAAAAAGTGTGTGTTTAGTAAGTAATAAGTGTATGTGTGTAAAAAAATATACAATGTAATATAAGCCTTCCCTTTCCCAGCCCCCTTTTCTCTTTCTAGAGGCAAGCATTCTTGGCTTTCCTTTTTAGAGATTTTCTTGAGGGATGTGTTTAATGGTAAGTGATAGCGTACTGTATGCTTTCTTCTCTATGTTTTTTAACCTTAAATATAACTTGAAGATCATTACATATCTTATGTACCTAGTTCCTCTTAATAGTTTCATTGTACTCCATTGTATTGACCTACATAATTTAACTATCCCTGTTGATGGACATTTAGGCTGTCTCCAGTCTTTTGCTAGTGCTAACACTGCCAAGATTATCTTAGTAGGTCCAGTATTTTGTGCATATTAGTATAGCTGTAAGTTAAATTCCTAGAAGCTGCTTACCTTTGGAGGTAATGGCTTGAAATGATTTGCTAATATGGTGATGTATGAGATATAAATATCTAAAGGCTGGAGACAGAGGGGGCTGAGAATAAGGCAGAGAAATGTTAAGGCTTTAAAAATAATAATAATAATAATTTTATTTTTATTTTTTTGGTGAGGAAGATTGGCCCTGAGCTAACACCTGTTGCCAATCTTCCTCTTTTTGCTTGAGGGAGAGTGGCCCTGAGCTAACATCTGTGCCAATCTTCTTCTGTTTTGTATGTGGGATGCTTCCACAGCATAGCTCGATGAGCGGTGTGTAGGTTTACGCCCAGGATCCGGGCTGGCAAACCCCAGGGTGCCAGAGTGGAGCGTGTGAACTCAACCACTAGGCCACTGGGCCAGCCCCAGCTAATATGTTTTTAAAGATCAACTTGTTCATTATTTTGAGATGTTGTGACTGTATAATGTTAATACTACTTTTGAATTCCAAAACAAAGGGGCAAGACTCTTTTTTTTGGGGGGGGAACATTTTAATATTTTGAATTACTAACATATTTCTTTAAAAACAGGTAGTTTTAAAGGTCTAGAATCATAAAGTTGTGGCTGACAAGGCTATTTAAAGATTTTTGTCCATTTATAAATAGCTGATAGCCCAGCACTTCCTGTAATAGCCGTTTTGAGCATGCATTGTGCAGGATAAAAGAGAGTCTCAAGAGAGACGACAGGATGTAATTCAGGATACAAGTGTGCAGTGGTAGTTTTTTATTGAGGGTTTGAGTCGTTATCCAGAAGTGAGTGATGAATCAAAGAGAAATAAAACCCTGGAAAGTCCTGAATAATTGGTGTCCTTATAAAATACCTTCAATTTCTAACAGAATAAATCTTTCTAAAGGAAAAACATGGCATCCTTATAGAGGCTTTAAACCTGTTGTGTATTTTCTATTTAAAAATATTATTTTAATGAGACTTTGTGGTTGATGATCTCAGTTACTAAGCTGAATGGGATTAGGGAATGGATTTAATTACCAAGTAGGCCAGCTAACTTTGATTTGTTCTGTGACCACAGACCAAAACCCTGTCATGGCAAACTGTTTTGCAGATATTTGTAGGTTTTTACGTTTGGACAGAAAGGTAAGTCCCTGGCTGCTGGAAAGATAAGGTAAAACTTCTGCTTTATGGGTGGGTTAGTTGCGTCTTTCTGCAGGAAAGTTATCATTTTCGTTCTAAGTGTTAAATAAGCTCATCTCTAAAAGTACCAAGCAGTTTGAGGCACAAACTACAAAAGTTAGTTTCCTTTTCCCCCTTTTCTTTTGCAATGTGATTATTATAATGGCATTTTCAGAGTGACTTAAACACTGAGTCAATCCTATTGCTTTGGTTTAGGTGCAAATTAAAAAAAAAAAAATTGGCCTTCCGTTCTTCTGAAAAGTTATATGTAATTTGAGCTTGTGTAACTTGGAAAACCAGAGTTCTATTAACTAATTTCTCAGCAATCTTTTGATCTTTATAGTATATTTGTATCGAAGTGGAAATATTTTTACTTTTATGCTTTTAAAATTTATCAAATGATAGTTGCACATGATTAAAAATGCTCCAACAGTACAATTGTACGTAAAATGAAAAGTAAAAGCTTTCCTTCTCACTGTCCACTCCCAAGCCCCCTTCACTTCTCAAGAGGTGATGAGTGTTAACTGTTTCTAAGTTTTGTTGGTGCTTACCATTATAACTTTAAGTAAATACATATAATTGTGTTTCTTGATTTATCTACTTTAGGCATTTTCTGTTGACTTTCCATTAGAAAAGCTGAGCAATTTTGTGAAATCTCACTACCTGCTTTTTTCTCCATTTCCTATCTCAACCTTCACATTTATTATCTTTGGTATTTTACATTTTTTTGTGGTGAATACTTTTATGACTTTAAATTATAAACTTAAATTTCTTTTTCTTGACTCCCCAAGTGTTATCTGTGATCTTCCTGATGTGAATATTAAGGAAAGTAACATTTTTCTTACTCTTTTTCTTTATCTCCTGATTTTTAAAGTATAGTTTTATAGCATCCTGGTTTATTCATTTCTTTTTGTCTATGGGTTGATTCTAAAAAGTAACCATTGGAAACCATTCAACAGCTTTAAAATATTATGATTATGAAATTTATTTATTGCTGAATGAATTAGTATGTTGAGACCCGTGGAGAAGGAAATGTAATCTTGCGTATTAAGTAAGTGCTGCTTGAAACAATCTTCCAGGTATTAGGGCCTAATGGCTCTTCTTATTTTGCCCTTTCTTCAAGTCTTCCGAGTCATGCCCAGCTAATAGTTTTTCTTTATACCCCATGTGTGTTTTTCTCTTGGAATTTTTTTTGTTGTTTAGTTGAGTACATCTTTTTGAGTAACTTTTTCATACAGGATGTGTAGATTTTCTGAGTTCTTGCATCTCTGATTTTGTCTTCATACTTGATTGATAGTTTGGCTGAATATAGAATTCTATATTAAGAATAATTTTTTTCTCAGAACCCAAAACTATTGCTTCGTGTCTTCTGGTATTTCTTGTTGTTCATGGGAAGTTTCTTTACTGGAATGTTTTTTTCCTCTCTGGAGTCTCTTAGGATTTTTCACTTTATCCATGCATTCTAAAATTTTACCAAAGTCTGTCTAGAAAATGTAGGTCTTTTTTTTTCTTTTTTAATTCATCTGGCTTTGTTTCTTCTGTCGTTTACAAATTGTTTTTTACATAGATAACTTCTGCACATGATTGAGCTTCACATGTTGGAAAGTGGTAGTCAGTAGCTTTAGTTGCACTCCCCCCACCCCACACTCCACTCCTTCACTCCCCTTTTCCAATCCTGCCGGTTCCTTAGGGATCTTTTAGTGGGCCCTTTCTTTTGTCTTTGGGGTAGGGCAATTTTTATTTCCTGTTATTTATTTATTATTTCCTCTCCTCTCTGTGTAGCCTCTCTTGTTCTCTTCTTCAAATGTGCTTATTAAGAAATGTTGACATTTTAGGCTCCATCTTCCATGTCTCTTAAATTCATTCTCAAAATTTTCAACTCTTTTCCCCCCTCTACATTCTGGAAGATTTCTTTTATTTAATCGTTTGGATTACCACGTTGGTCTTCGGTGGTTGTGGCTATTCTTTTATTCAGAATGACCTGAATTCAGGAGTCTGACTGCCTGAGTTCTACAGGGCATTGGTTTAATAAAATAAATAAATTACCTATTAATATTTAGGTTGTTTCTAGTGTTTCACCATTATAAACAATTCTTCAGTAATTTTTTTTTGTATACTCTATGTGCTGTTTTTAGCTTTTCCTTCTTAGTGTTTTTCTTATAATCTGAGGACTAGACCAAGACAATGGAAACATTTTTCTGTTTTCACTTATAGAGAAATTATATTTGTTTTACTTATCAATATATAGGTAATTCCAATCAATATAATAACTTACTGAATTGTACTTTGTGTCTGGCACTGAGCCAGCTGCAAATTTGAGGCCACTGAGTAGAATATAGTTGATAGGACTGAAAATCTCTGGTTCACATTTTCCTCAAATAAGTAAAAACTGGTTCATTTATGTTCAATTATAATTCCTTTTAAATTTTTCTTACCCAAACTGTTATCAAGAAGGGCACAATAGAGGTCAGTCGTAATAGGCAGATGTAATAGTATAAAGGATCAGGGTACAGTAGCTGAAAGGAATCATTAGAAAGGTCAGTTAGTAAGATTATCACTTTAAGTCATTTAATAGTAATTTCTCAATAACATCCATCTACTTACGTATTCATCCATCAATCTATTCTCTGTTCAAATTTCTATCCATCCATTCTCCATCTGCCTATCTTCTATCCATCTGTCCATCATCTCTGTCCCATTTTTCTGGCTATCCATTCATTTATCCATCCTTTGCTGTTTATCATTTGATTCCTTTCCATGAGTCAAGTATTGTGCCATACGTAATGAGGATACAAGGATAAATGAGATATAATCTCTGACTGCAAAAACTGGGACTGGAAGTATTCACAACAAATTGCTAATAGTGATTGTTTATGGCAAGGGAATTTGGGTTGAGAGGAAGACCTTTTAAAAAACCTGTATACTCTGAATTATTTGAAAAATATCTATATGTATTTGTTTTACTATGTGATATTACCTACTTTAAAATATAAAGCATTTAAAAAGTAGACTATGGTTAACTTTTATTATTGGAAAAAGGCAAGATTTAAAAAAAATAAAAACTTTTATTTTCTTATAAAAATCGGTGTTTTAACAAAAAACCAATATATGTTCATTAAAGAAAAGTTAGGAATTATAGGAACATAAAGAAGAAAACATAAATCAGTTGTAATAAGACCACTCAGAGAGAAGCATTGATAATATTTTGGCATATTTTCTCCTGGTGTTTTCTTTTTTCCCCCAATTTTATTGATTAGTAATTTATATACATCACTGTATAAGTTTAAGGTGTACAGCATGATGGTTTGACTTACATATATTGTAAAATGATTACCACAATAGGTTTAGTTAACACCCCTCATCTCATACGGATACAATAGAAAGAAAAGAAAAACACTATTTCTCCTTGTGATGAGAACTCTTAGGATCTACTCTCTTAACAACTTTCCCATGTATCATACAGAAGTGTTAACTGTGGTTATGTATGTTATACCTTACATCCATAGTACTTATGTATCTTATAACTGGAAGTTTGTACCTTTTGACTCCCTTCCTCCAATTCCCATTCCCCCTCTCCTAGTGTTTTCTATGGATTATTTATACATAATAATGTATTTTTTATTAGACGTAAAATTGACATAACATAAAGTTCACCATTTTAAAGTGTGCAAGTCAGTGAGTTTTAGTATATTCATAGCATTGTGCAACTGCCACCACTACTTAATTCCAGAACATTTTCATCACCCCAAAAGGAAACCCCATATCTGTTAGGCAGTCAGTTCCCAATTTCTCCTCCTCTAGATCCTGGCAACCACTATCTACTTTCTGCTATGGATTTGCCTATTGTGGATATTTTATATAAATGGAATTATATACTCTGTGGCCTTTTGTGGCTGGCTTCTTTCACTTAGCATGTTTTCAAGTCCACCGTATTGTAGTGTATGTCAGTACTTCACTGCTTTTTATGGCTGAATAATATATGACTGTATGGTTATACCACACTTTATTTATCCATTCATCCATTGATGGGAATTTGGGGTTCTACTTTTTGGCTGTTGTGAATAATGCTGCTATGAACATTTGTGGACAAGTTTTTGTTTGAACATAGGTCTTTAGTTGTCTAGGAGTGGAATTGCTGGATCTTATGGTAATTGTATATTTAACTTATTGAGGAACTGCCAAATCTTTTCCACAGTGGCCACACCATTTTACATTCCCACATACAATGTATGAGGGTTCCAGTTTCTCCATGTCCTCGCCAACACTTGTTATTTTCTGTTTTTTTCTTTTATTATAGCCATTCTAGTGTGTGTGAAGTAGTTATCTCATTGTGGTGGGTCCCCCCCCCCCCAGTTTTATGGAGATATAATTGACATATAACATTGTATTAGTTTAAGGTGTACAACATGATGATTTGATATATGTATATGTTGTGAAATGGTTACCACAATAAGTTTAGTTAACATCCATCACCTCAAAGTTACAGATTTTTTTTCTTGTGATGAGAGCTTTTAATATTTACTCTCTTGGCAACTTTCAAATATACAACACAGTATTGTTAGCTAGAGTCACCATGCTGTACCTCACATCCTCAGAACTTACTTATCTTATAACTGGAAATTTGTACCTTTTGACCACCTTCACCCAGCCATACCCCCACCTTCAACCCTCTCTGCCTCTGGCAGCCACCAATCCTCTGTTTCTGTGAGTTCTGTTTTTTAGATTCCGCTTAAGTGAGATCATACTGTATTTATCTTTCTCTGTCTGACTTATACCACTTAACATAATGCCCTCAAGGTCCATACATGTTGTTGCAAATGGCAGGATTTCCTTCTTTTTTATGGTGGAATAATATTCCATTGTACATATACACCACATTTTCTTTATCCATGTATCTGCCAGTGGACATTTAAGTTGTTTCCATGTCTTGGCTGTTGTGAATAATGCTGCAGTGGACATGGGGTGCAGATGTCTCTTTGAGACAGTGCTTTCGTTTCCTTTGAGTGCATTCCTAGAAGTGGAATTGCTGGATCATATGGCAGGTCTATTTTTAACTTTTTGAGGAACCTCCGTACTGGAATTATTAGGTATCTCTTTTGACCTAGAGGTGTCATGAACATATTACTAAGATACTAAGAGCACTCTGAATGAGTTTGGGATCCTCTGACTTAAGATATGATGAATGTTTATCCATATTATTAAATTCCCTTTGAAAACATGATTTTTAATGACTATCTACATTCTTCTATCATGTGGATATAGAATGCTTTAGTTAACCCTTTCTAATTATTAAACATTTAAGTTCTTTCCAGTATTTTAATAATATACATAACACTAATAGTTGTTCTTGTATGTAAATCTTGGTCCATATATGATTCTTTCCTACAATAAAGTCTTATAAATAAATTTACTGTGTCAAAGGATATTAGTTATTTTAAAGCTCTTAGTATATATTTCCTAATTGCTTTTCATGTATAGTTTCATTCGCCACCACTGACAATATATATGTGCCCCTCTTATCTTGACTTCAGTAGCTTTGACTGTTCCTTATCGCAATTTGCTAGGTGAAATGGTTTTTGTCTTAGCCTGTTCGTAATTAGAGCTGTTTTCTCTATACTTTGCCAGAAGCTGAGATAAAGGTCTGGCCAGCTTTACAGTTTACATCTCTCTTTAGCTCCTCAGGGATTGTAGTTCATGGTTGAAATACCTCTCATTCCACCTCTCACCAGTGTTTAACACAATTTATAGTTGGAAATACCTTCGGCTTGTTAAAAAGCAGCATTTTTTCCCTTGGAAAACGGTATATTTATGTAATCATGGTATCCATGTTTTTCTTACTTTTGTGTTGAAGATAGGTTCAGAAATATAATTTGTTAGTATACAGTTCATTAAGAAGTTTTCTAGTCATCTTAAATTTTCTACTCTAATTTTTATTATAACGAAGTCTGATTTTTTTAAAAAGATATATAGACTGTCATTCTAATGAGTGGTAAAAGAGCAAACAAAGTTCCATGTTTTGTTTTAGATGTAGAAATTGTTAAAAGCGTTTAAAAAATTTTGAACTACTAGAGAGGGAGAGAGCAGATCCAGCTGTCCTTTAAACCCTGGAAAGAACACAAGCTAAGGTATTTCTGTGTCATTTTGGCTTCACACAACAGAAAAACCAATCAATATGGTTTAAACAAGTAAGGTTTATTTTCATCTTGTATCAAAAAGTCTAGAGATGAGGAATGCTGGGCTGGTGCAGCTGCTCAAGGATAGTACCGAAGAGCTACCTCTTGCCCTCTGTTCGCTCTTTTTTGTCTACGTGGTCCCAAATGATTGTTGCACTTCCAGGTGTTGCTTCCATGTTCTAGGCAGGGAGCAGGGGAAGAAGCAAGGCCTGAAGGCAAAAGAGGCTGTGCTAACCAAGTGGCAAGCGAGTGCCTTCTCTGAAGTAGAGGAAGGCAAAGGAAAAACAAATTGTGAATGGCTTTTGAGAAGCCAGTTAATAATAATCTGTGCCACACTGCGGCACAGTCCAGTTTGAGGTGGTGAAGGAGAAAGAAACCTTTGAGTTAATTTTAAGCTGTTAAAAAGCAAAATTCAATGTGCAAAATTCAAAGATCTTATTGGTTAGTTAATGGTTCATTAAATCCCATCTAGTAGATAGAAAGGAGCTCTGAGGAGCTGTCCAGAATGAAAGACTTTAATAGGCAGAAGAAAGTGAGAACAAGGAAGTTAGACTAGGCAAAAAAGTGGATTGGTTATGGCAAGGTCACTTTCCTTTAGGGGATGACAGGACTCTATCAGGCAGATTACCTCACTAGTGCTGATTAGGCAATTCCTGATTGATTAGTTTAAGAGTCCATTTCTGGAAGAGGCAAAACTGCAATTAAGTCTCCGTTGGGTGTTGGGAGCTTAGCATAAGTGACTCCCTTTTGGGAGTCCTGTTGTCTTGTTTTTAACAAAGCTTAGCTATCACCCAAGTGCTTATGATAAAAACAATTTATGAGCTATCACTGCCTCCCACACTTTGTAAAGACTTTACATAATTAACTAAAACTTTTGTAGACCTTTAAGTCCATATAAATATAAAGGTTTAAAATTTAGGTTGATAAGCATGGGCTTTTAAGTGAAGCCATATGACATCATGGGAGTCCTCTTTTAAAACAAATGATAGGAAAACAGAGCAATTTCATATTTAGAAGAGAACAGAACTTGGTCATATTAAATTTTACAGGAGATCTTTGCTCCTGGCCAGCTGTAACTAAGCTTCTTTGTTTAGTTTATCGAGGTTGTAAATTCAGTACTTTTATCAAAAAGACATTTTCCATCACAAAGGTATTTGAATAAACAAAGTACTTTTGTCCAAATGATTTAAATAAAGATATTCCCTCTTAAAGTACTACTTAAGGGGTTTTTGCTTCTGATTCTCAAAAAATATAGGTGTAAATGAAAAGCACAACTGTGGTGTAAGGAAATCTTGAAATTGGAAACACTTATTTCATATCTGGGCTAATATTCTCTAGCTATAGGATTTTGGTAAAGTAATATCTCTGAACCTCAATTTCCCCACCTGTAAAATTTGTGTGATGATAAATTACTCTCTTTTGTGGTTGCTATGAGAAGTAATTAAATTATAATGTATAAAAGTCCCCAGAAAATTATTTGTTTATTAATTCTCCAAATATATAAGGGGGTTTCCATGATAAATTTCCCTAAAGATTAAATTAGCAAATAAAAAGGGTAGGTACTGAGTAAAAATTACAGTCACCTTAGTTTTGAGAATGAAGATTAACCTTGCTAGGTTCAGTAGGAAGATAGAATATTTTCCTCCTGTACAATGAATTGTTATAAAAAACTTTATTGTATTAGGAAAGAAAAATGAGTTCCATGATGGGCTATTTTACTTTAAGCCTTCAAAGTAAAGAAAACAGATGCAAGAGGAGAACCTTATTTTTTCCTAAATTAAAATTTTTGTCATATAAATAGAACGCCTTTAAGAAAAATTAGGTAATAAAGATAAGCACACACACTTGTGTGTAACTGTTTTGTAACTATGTAACTGTGAGATGATGTGTTTGTAATTGTAACTATGAGATGATGGATGTAACCTTATTACGGTAATCATTTCAAGGTATATACATGAATCAAATCATGGTGTTGTACACCTTAAACTTACACAATGCTGTATGTCAGTAATATCTCAAAGCTGGCAAAAAATAAAGATAAGCAAAAAGAAGTAAAATAACTCGTAGATGAACATTATGAATGGTGTGGTATATATTTTTCTACATGTTTTTCTGGGCAAACATATGCTTTTATTTTCTCAAGAATGTGTTCAAATTTTACATGATTTTTGATAACCTGCATTTTATTTTCTTGTTTCATTAAATGTTCTTTTTCACCAGTGGTTTTCTCTTAAAAGAAAATCTGTGTCATTCACATATGTAGTGCTTCCATCAATAATTATTAATTATATGCAGTTATTCTTGAGGATAAGCATAAAAATCTGCTTTCTGCTCTTCTTTCCCCAGAAAATCTGTTTTTCATATATGTATATATATATATATATATATATAATTATTATTATTATTTTTTGGTGAGGAAGATTAGCCCTGAGCTAACATCTGTTGCCAAGCTACATTTTGTTCAAATCACTTGCCTTAAATACCTCCCTTAAGATCATGTAGTGTATTTCAGTGTTTAGTATATTGGTGTAGTTTTCTAACTCCTGCCCCAACATCCTTATCTGTGATAAGATATCTAATATAAAGGTAATGAGAACTGTTTGCCTATGGAGCATCCATGATCTTTAATGAAAAGACTGATGAAGGTGAATTATTTATTATCAATTGTCAGGATGCTTTTCTGTGAGATTGATTGATAAGTTACTGCATTTTTCATCAGTGAGTTGTTTATTTAAGTTCATCTTGGCAGAGGCTTTTTTTTTTTTTTGACAATTCAGTGGTTTTGGAATATTCACAGAGTTGTATAATCATTACCACTGTCTAATTTTAGAACATTTCATCACCCCCAAAAGAAACCCTATGCCCGTCATAGTAACTCCCTATTTCCCCATTCTCCTATCTCCTGGCAACCAGTAATCTACTTTCTCTCTCTATGGATTTGTCTATTCTGGACATTTCATATAAGTGAAACCATACTATATGTGGTTTGTATCTGGCTTCTTTCACTTAGCATAATGTTTTCAAAGTTCATCCATGTTGTAGAATGTATGAGTACATCATTCTTTTAAATGTCTGAAGAATACTCTTTTGTATGGATATACCGCATTTTGTTTATCCATTCATCAGTTGATGGACATTTGGGTTGTTACCACTTTTTGGCTATTGTGAATAATGCTACGAACATTCATGTAGAAGTTTTTGTTTGGCCATATATTTTAAGTTGTTTTGGGTATATACCTAACAGTGGAATTGCTAGGTTATTTGTTAACTCTATATTTAACCTTTTGCAGAACTACCAGACTATTTTCCAAAGCAGCTGCACCATTTTACATTCCCACATGCAGTGTGTGAGGGTTCCAATTTCTTTACATCCTTCCTAACATTTGGTATTGTCTGTCTTTTTGATTTTAGTCAGCCTAGTGGGTGTGAAGTGGTATCTCATCGTGGTTTTGATTAATATTTTCCTAGTAACTAATGATATTGAGCAACTTTTCATGTGCTTTTTGTCCATTTGTATATATTCTTTGGAGAAATGTCTATTCAAATCCTTTTCCATTTTTTCATTGGGTTTCCTTTTTATTCTCTTTCATTGTTGTTGAATAGTAAGAGTTTTTATGTAGTCTGGATACAAGGCCCTTATCTGACTTATGACTTGCAAATATTTTCTCTCACTTTGTGGATTGCTTTTTCACTTTCTTTTTCTTTCTTTCTTTCTTTCTTTTTTTTTGAGGAAGATTAGCCCTGAGCTAACATATGCTGCCAATCCTCCTCCTTTTGCTGAGGAAGACTGGCCAGAGTTAACATCTGTGCCCATCTTCCTCTACTTTATATGTGGGACGCCTGCCACAGCATGGCTTGACAAGTGGTGCATAGGTCCGCACCTGGGATCCGAACGGGTGAACCCTGGGCCCCTGACGTGGAACTTGTGAACTTAACCACTGTGCCACTGGGCCCCACCTTTTCGCTTTCTTGAAAGTGTCCTTCGAAGCACAAGTATTTTTAATTTTGATGATGTCCAATTTATGTCTTTTATTCTTTTGTTGCTTAAGCTAGGAAACCACTGCTTGATCTAAAGTTGCAAAGATTTACTCTTTTGCTTTCTTCTCAGAGTTTTGTAGTTTTAGCTCTTTTATTTAGGTTTGGCAGTTATTTTGTTTTTTTTTAAGTGAAGGGATATGTGACAAAGTTCCAACCTTTAAGGATTTATAGTGCATTTGACTAAATTAAATATATACAGTGATAACTAGCAATATCATTCACTCATTTATTTGATACTTGCTGAATAAACCTATGTGGGAATTAGGAGTATAAGGATAAAAGACCTAGTTACAATCTAGAGAGAGAATTAAATAGATTACAATACAGGGCTATATATTCTATATGCACAGAATTCTGTGGGGGTAACTGGGGGGACACTGAACTGACCCTGGAGTGTGCAGGTGATTTGGAAAGCTTCCAAGAGGAGGGATAGCTGAGTTTTGAAGGCTGAAAAGTGAGCCAGACAGAGTAGTGGTTTTTAGTTTGGTAAGATGAGTGGTAAATATGTGGTGCTGAGGTGAAAGAAATAGTAAACTCAGAGATCTGGAGGAGATTTCAGTTCTTGTTTGGGCCAGATAAATTCTAAATGTGTATAAAAAGCTTTTTATACTTTGGGAGGAACTGGAAAGGATTAGGATCTGAAAACAGAAATCTGTAAAATGGGTATGGTGTCATATCCTCATGAGTTGTGAGGAATAAAGGAGCTGATGCTCTATACTGTAAATAATATGTGTTAATTGTATTACCATTAATTTTTTAACATGAAATTTTGATGATCATTGGCTCTTTAGTATCTCTTATTTCTCAGATGTCTTGAAGTCCGTCCTTAAGAGCAAATTATTCTGAATTCCTTAATTAAATACATACTGCATGTTATAAGTAAGGAAATGATCATGCATGTTATAAATAAGGAAATGGTGATTATTGAGCTATAAAAAGCAAATATTTAGGGGCTGGCCCCATGGCTGAGTGGTTAAGTTCCCAAGCTCTGCTTCGGCAGCCCAGGGTTTTGCCGGTTCAAATCCTGGGTGCCGTCATGGCACGGCTCATCAAGCCGTGCTGAGGCGGCATCCTACATGCCACAACTGGAAGGACCCACAGCTAAAAAAAAAATACACAACTATGTACCGGGGGGCTTTGGAGAGAAAAATAAAGTATTAAAAAAAAAAGTTAAAAATATTAAAAAAAAGTGCAAATATTTAAAATTGACTATGGTTTTTAAAATAATTATACAAGTTATACAGTCTGCAAAAGTAATTAGATAATAAGGAAGGGTAAAAGGGAGAAAGTAAGAAACTCAAAATCCCACCATCTAGAGATGATTACTCAATATTTTGGTGCATTTCCTTCCTGACGTCTTTTCATCCATTTGTGATGTGTACACAAACACACATACTCACTTTAAAAAAATTACAAAAGTAGGATCATCCTACATATGTAGTTTTAATCTATTCTTTTTTAATTTGGATGCTGTATGTGGTTATTTGTCTGTGTTAGTAAATATGGATCCATATAATCATTTTGAACTGCTTTATGATATTCCATTGTCTGACTATATTTTACTATGATTAATCCCCTATTGATGAACATTTAGTTGTTTCTAGTTTTTTTACTGTAGTAAATAATGCTTAGTATATTTGCCCACTTGTCTGATTATTTCTTTAGAATAAAGTCTTAGAAGCAGAACTGTTGGATCATGGGGCATGCCCATTTTAAAGTTAGGAACATATTGCCATACTCTTTTCCTAGTAGGTTGAACCAACTTATACTTTTGCCAGCAGGGCACAGGGCTGCCCCTTCTTCCTCATCCTTGCCCACACTGGCTGGCTGTCTGCTTGTCTAAACTGATAGGCAGACAACACTTTGCCTTTATTTATATTATTGTTATTATTTTATTACCAGGGAGGTTGACTGTCTCCATTTGTGTATTGGCTGTTTGTATTCATCTTTTGGGTACTTTGCATTCATTTCCTTTGTCCTTTTTTCAACAGGCAGCGTTGAATGGCAATTAAGATTGGGCTTTGAAGTTGTATTACCTGGATTCATAATCCCAGATATACCACTTATTAGCTGTGTGACTTGGGCAAAGTAACTCTGTGTCTTAGTTTCCTTACCTGTAAAATGGGGTTAATAGTAGTACTCACCTCATTGGTTTGTTGTGAGGATGACGTGACATGTGAAGTGCTTGCAACTGAGGCTGGCAGGTAACAAGCACTCCTATTACTGTTAATCTTTTCACACTTGTGTGTTTCTATAGGATAAATTCCTATTAGGGTAGGAGTGTTTAAAAATAGATACTACCAAATTGCTGTAAGAAGTTGTTCCTTTTGCACTAAAAACTGCATAATAACACTTTTTAGTATCATATCAGTTTTATGATTGTGTCCAAGCTCTTTGTTTCAATGATCTGTTTCTATATTCATCTGTATTCTTGAGACACCAAGATTCATGTATAAAATTGTAGTATTTCTGACTTTTGATTATAAAATATTTAAAACATACAGAAAATTTCAAACATACGTATGATCACCCGTATATCCACTGTCTAAATAAAGAGTTAGCATATTTTTTTTTTCTGTAAAGGGCCAGATATTTTCTGTGTTTCTGTAAAGGGCCAGTAAATATTTTAGGCTTTGGAGGCCGTATCGTCTGTCACAACTACTCAGTTCAGTAGTTGTGGTGAGAAAGCAGCCATAGACAAGTGAATGAATGGGCAAGGCAGTGTTCCAATAAAAGTTCATTTACAAGAATAGCAGCTGGATTTGGCCCGGGCTGTAGTTTGCCATCCCCAGATCCAGATTAAACAGTTAAAAGGTTCCCATATTGGCTTTCTCTGTAAATGTGTTTGTATATACGTATGTATTTTTTCTGAACCAATTAAAAGTACAATCATCATGTTACTATACCCTTTAATATTTCAGCATGCATCTCCTAAAAATAAACACATTCTCTTGCATAATCATGGTACCATTATTACAGCTAAGAACATTATAATTTTATTCTTTTTAATGGAACCAAGTTTATTTTATATAACGCAGCACAAAAAATATGAAAATCGTTAGATTTGCTCCTCCACCATGGTAACCTGTTGAACTGTCTTTATCCTCTTCCCTCTTTCCCTATCTTTTTCTTGATTTCTTTCTTTAGGTGGAGATCTGTATTGGGTAATGCTGTTTGCTGATTTCATTTGACCCAATTACACAGTCAAATGAAAGGAATGTTGTGATCTTTTTCATGTTTGGTTTGTATTTTAAAAAATCTGGGTTTTGTTTCTTTATTTTATATGATTTGAGAGAGTTATGTGTAATTTATAATCAAAAGAAGAGAGCTCATTAAATTACGTATAGTCTCTGTAATTTCCATCTGTTTGTACTTGTTACGTAGTAGAAGAAAATGAAGTAAGGTAAACCCAATTATGTGCTTTTGAAAAGTGCCCAACTTTTGAATTTTCATGCTAAAAGGAGGAGGAAAAGTAATATGGATATTCCTACTATTTTCAAATTTGTCCTTATTATGCTTTTACTTGATAGGAAAATTTATAACACTTCAGATAAAGCTATTCCACTCTGTGAAAAGTTGTGCTGTGAATTTATCTAGGGTCGTTGCCCCATTTTTCTCTACTCTCTTCCATCCCCTTCCCAAATTTAGCATTCTGCATTGTGCCTCCTCCTGTGTCATCTCTAGGCTGTGGATGGAAAGTGTCATCTTATTTTATCCTTTTAAAGACATCAGTTTCCCTGATTAGAAGGAAAGAATTTAGTGTGTTGGTGTGACTGTGGGACTGTAGGCTATGGTTAGGAATAGTGTGCTGCAAGAGGAGATAAACAAGACTTCATTCCTTTCAGATTAATGACTTACAAGTATTAGTGGGTGGCAGGTTGATTATTCGGAATAAACTCAAGATTATTGCATCATCTCTATTCTACACAGAGGAAGCAAAATATATAAAATTGTGTTATAAAGAAACACCACCGCAGGTAATTCAGGATGGCTGGAGTAAGCACTTGGGAGGGAGGTTGGACATACGTTTGAGAAAGGCAGAGCACGATCATCGTGTGCCTGGCTAAAGAATTTGGCCTTTAACCTGATGGAGAAGTGGAGTAATAGATTCCAAATGGGGTAGATTCTGCGAGTTCCCAAAATGGAAACAGTAAATTTTTTTCTGATTGTAAAAGAAACCACATGCTTGTTGTAAAATGCAAACAAGTAATGCAAAAATGTAGGCATTCACTAGAGAGAACCACTGCCAGCAGTTTGGTGTGTAGCCTCATGGAGGCGAATTTCGTCATCAATTTTGCAGCAGTGTAGATGGTGGAAAGGGCAAGAGGCGAATGAGAGTGGAAGTAGGAGGCCGTTAGGGAGGTCCCGGTGAGAAATGATGAGGACCTGTTTCTTAGTAGCAGCTGTGGAGGTAGAAAAGAGGCAAGGCTGTGGGGAAAGTTTGAGGGATATTTAGGAGATAGGATTCAGTGACCAGCTGGATGAGTGGGGTGAAGGACCCCAGAAAAGTGGCCAGGATGATAGTTGAGTGGATTTCCCGGAACCTGGGACCAAATTGTGGGGTTATTTGAGGTGGCATAAAAAGGAAAAGTAGCAGTTTTACCAACTGCGTAATTCCAGAGTGGAAAGTGTATCCTTTGCTCTCATTTTCTTCCTGTTTCCAGGCTTATTTAGAAGTGGAGGATGTAAGTAAGAATTCAATTCTGTTATGACAGATAAGAGCTATTATTTCATGCCCTTTTCACTTACTAATTATGCTTCTCCCTGGAATCAGTTAAGGATAGCAGGTTCCTTTGAGAAGCTGCTTCTGTTTTGGCGTGTAACTGTAGCATTAGCTTTTATATTTCACAAAGTTCTTAGAATCTCTAAATGTTTATTCTGAGGAATTGGGATCAGAGTAGGGTGAGGGAGGCACTTGGGCAAGTTATTGGCAGAGGTTCTTTGACTCGAATTAAGGGCTGATTGGGTCTCTGGTAGGATCTGCTTTCACCAGGTTCTGCTGTGTTTCTCATCATTGGGAACAGGGCTGTAGAATTTACAGGCTGAAACCTCTGGGGTTATCTTCGTAGTAATTTAGTATTGGCATAGACTTACACGTTGAAGGGTCCTCAGTATCCAGGTAACTAAAAGATAGATTGGTTGGGGGGCCGGCCTGGTGGTACAGTGGTTAAGTTCACATGTTCCAATTCGGCGGCCTAGGGTTTGCCGGTTTGGATCCCGGGTGTGGACATGGCACCGAATGGCAAACCATGCTGTGGTAGGCGTCCCACATATAAAGTAGAGGAAGATGGGCATGGATGTTGGCTCAGGGCCAGCCTTCTTCAGCAAAAAGAGGAGGATTGGCAGCAGTTAGCTCAGGGCTAATCTTCCTCAAATAAAAAAAAAAAGAAAGAAAGATGATTGGTTGGTTAATGGCTGGAGTTTTGGGACTAAGCCATCTGTTCCCAGGTAAGAGACTTAGGTCACTAATATCAACCTCTCTTGCTTTCAGATAGGATTAAACATGAACTTTCATATGGATAAAGATTTCTGAATTTTAAAATATTCCCATAGAAGGAAATTTCATACTCTTTTGGTTTTTCATCTTTGCACTGAACAATCCTCACTGTTGGGACATTTTTTATGCCATGCCTTGTGCCACATTTCAGGGCACTTCTTGTTTAGTTTTATGTTATATCCTTTCATGAACCTCTTATAGAGAGTTGCTCGAATATACGTGCACTGTCACCATAATGCATTTCTTTTGGGGTTTGAGAAGATCTGGGCAAGGATTATTGAATCACAACAATCATGCTGTTAAATTAATTTTTTTCCCTAGAGTTACTTTCTTGTTTAGACTCTTATTATTATGATTGTTATTAACCTTTTAATGGATGTAGTTACTCATCTGAGGCATTATTCCAAGTATTATGTGGTGATAAATAGGCTTTTCCTTAGGGTCACTGATTGGGATTATATAACAGATACACTGAATTTAGGAGAGGCATTGTCCCCTGCAATGGTTTCTCCTATTTATACTGGAGAGAATTGAAGAAGATTGTAATGAGAAAGATATATTCTCAAGTTTTGTTGCCGGGCTTTATTTATTTGTTAAAGCTTATTTCAGAAAGTTTGAATCTTGGTTCTATCAATTGTGCTCTTTAAAGTAAGTTTTTTTTCTCATCATTTAAAAAGTGGCTTCCTTGCATCCTGCCAAAATGTTGTAAATAATGAGGAAGCATATGGAAGCTTAGTTAACTGGTGAGTTATTTACTAGCATCTTTCTCTTGGCTCCTATATTTTATGTTTCTGTCTAAGAATTTAAGAGCTAACAAGTAATGGACAACAGTTGTTAGAGGCAGACATTTCTGAGCTCAGATCCTAGCTGTTTAACTTTCACAAACTCTACTTCTCAGCCTTTAAAATGAGGTTAAAACTATCTCACAGAACTTTTATGAGGCTTAATTGAGATAATGTATGTAAAGAACCTGATACAGTGCTACATGGTGGATACTGAAAGACACTGGTTCCTTCTATCTTCTCTAAAAACAAACTTGAGCTGATAAAAAATGGAAAATTAAAATCTCTTTTTCTGAAAAGTTTCATTTTTCCTTTAAAAATTAAAAACAAATCTAAATGCCATCTCCTCTGAGCTTTCTCATCTCACAGAGATAGGGATAGATATACTCATAGTATCTTGGGACTTTTTCAAAGAGCTCATTATTCTGTGTTTTAACTGCCTAGTACAATGCTTGGCACATAAATGATCCTCCATAAATATTTCTTGTAGGGATGCAAGCAAAGAGAGAAAATGTTCTTTATTGCCTTCTTCTCTTGAACACCTCAAAAGTTGTACTGAAAAAAAAAAAGATTTATTTATCCCCTGAGAATACTTGGTTTGTTTTGGAAGAGAAATGATATTTTATAGTTAAGGAAATTAATTATTACCAACTGGCTTAACATCCTGATGTCTTCTGAAATATTCCTTGATACTAGAGTTGTTGTGATTTGAAATGAAGGCAACAGTGTGCTTTTTAAGTGTTTGAGAATATGAAATTTTTGAAGTGTTTAAGAATGACCGTTTCTCTGAACTTCATTCATTCTGCCAACATTTACTGAATTCTACTATGTGCTCTGGACCCTGTGCTAAGGGCTATGGAAAGCCAAAGAATTACCCATGGTCTCTATCCTTCGGACTTTCACTTTAGTGACAACAGCAGACAAGAAAACCAAAATTACATTATAATTGAAAAGGTCTATAGCACCTGCATAGAAAAGGTAAATACACAGGAAGATTGTCGATTCGTATTTGGTTCATGAGTATGTTGTCTGTGCCTGTGTATATAGTGGGTGCAGCAGGAAAGCTTTTGGGAGGAGTTGAGACTTGAAGGATGGATGGAGAAAGATTCAGGAGAAGGACATTCCACGCAGCTTCTGCAAAAACAAGGTGGTGTGAGAAGCCTACAAGTGGTTCTTTTCTTTTTTTTTTTCACTGTAAGAGAAAAGTTTTAATATACCCTTCACAGTAAATGATACAACCATATACTTGTGAATCTTTGGGATTTTGACAATTTGGATGACACAGTTAGTAAAATTGATGTAATGGCCTAGACAGAATACCATATCCTGAATGCAGAATACTTTTTCTCACTTTTTTGTTAAACATCCGTCACTATACATAGTTATAGTTTTTTTCCTTGTGATGAGAAATTTTAAGATCTATCTCTTAGCAACTATCAGAGATGCAATACAGTATTATTAACTACAGTCACCATCCTACAAGTAGTTCTTTATGGCTGGACTTCAAGGCTAAGCTAAAGCTGAAGAAATAAGCAGAGGCCCGAGAAATTATGAAAGGGCCTATGTGCCAAGATAAGGATTTTGACAGTTATGATTTGCATTTTAGAACAATCACTGATAGCAGCATAAATGTGGGTCCATTAGTTAGATTTAGATTTGCCTAGAATACAAAACAAGTGGTCTCACCAAAGTAGAGGTATATTTCTCACACTGAAGTCCAGGCTTTATATGATGACTCTAGGATCATCAAGGACCTAACATCCCTCTGTCTGCTTTACTGTCCTTTGGCATAGTCTCTGTTACCTCATGGTCCAGAATGACTGCTGGAGTGCTATCCATCATGTCCAAGTTACACACACACTCTCAGCTGAGTCAGTCCCTTTAAGTAGCTTTCCTGGAAGTCCCATCCAATGACTTCCACTTCTAGCTCATTGACCAGTCCTAGCAGCAAGGAAGACTAGAAAATATACACTTCTACGTGGGTACATGCTGCCCAGAATAAAACTAGGGTCTGTTACTAAAGAAGGAAAGAGAAATGGGTGTATAGTAGGCAGCCAGTAGTGTCTGCCACAAAGAAGTTTGAGAATGGAGGGAGGGAGACCAATTTAGTACAACACCTATCTCTTACAGAGAGATTTGGTTGATAGTCTTGAAATGCAAGAATGTAACTCTTTGGTAACTCTGATTAGAGAAGCTGTTTGGCTGGGAAATCTGGAGAATTGAAACTGTTATTTTGATACCAAACTGTGTATGTTCTTGAAGCAAAAATTATTCTTTAATTATTTTATTATTTATTTATGTATTTTTTTTTGTTGAGGAAGATTGGTCCTGAGCTAAGATCTATTGCTAGCCTTCCTCTTTTTTTGCTTGAGGAAGATTAGTCCTGAGCTAACACCTGTGCCAGTCTTCCTCTATTTTGTATGTGGGATGCCTCCACAGGATGGCTGATGAGTGGAGTAGGTTCACGCCCAGGATCCAAACCCAAGAACTTGGGCCGCTAAAGCAGAACGCACAGAACTTTAACTACTTGGCCATGGGGCCATCCCCTGCTTTAATTATTTTACCCTTTGAGTTTAAAAAAAAGTCTTTTCAATTAAACTTTTAGTAAAATATTTCAGTAATAAAGAGGATTAACATTGGTAAGAATGACATTGATAGGAATTATTATTATTATTTTTTTAACATTTTGTTTTTCCTTTTTCTCCCCACAGCCCCCCGGTACATAGTTGTGTATTTTTAGTTGTGGGTCCTTCTAGTTGTGGCATGTGGGATGCTGCCACAGCATGGCTTAATGAGCGGTGCCATGTCCGTGCCCAGGATTTGAACCGGTGAAACCCTGGGCTGCCGAAGCAGAGCACTCGAACTTAGCCACTCGGCCACAGGGCTGGCCCTGCGGAATTACTTTTTTAAGAAAAGTCTATACTACGATTTTTTTCAACCATGTAACAATATACATTAAAAAGGGATTTGCAGTGGTTTCTGGAAGATGAAATAATAGATTTTAGTTTTCTTCTTTATACATCCCTTGTTA
This sequence comes from Equus quagga, assembly GCF_021613505.1. Classification (NCBI taxonomy): domain Eukaryota; kingdom Metazoa; phylum Chordata; class Mammalia; order Perissodactyla; family Equidae; genus Equus; species Equus quagga. The sequence goes on from NC_060277.1 coordinate 23,532,557, forward strand.
GATTTTGTACACTTAGCACATTTTAATTTTTAAAAAAGATTGTATTAAAATACATTTAAGATAAAAGTTACCATTTTAATCATTTTCAAGTGTACAGTTCAGTGGCACTAAGTACATTTATATTTTTGTGCTACCATCACCTCCATGTGTCCATGGAACTCTTTTCATCTTGCAAAACTGAAACCTTGTATCTATTAAGGAATAACTCCTAATTTCTCCCCTTCCCCTAGCCCCTGGCAACTGCTACCCTACTTTCTCTCTCTATGAATTTGACTACTCTAGGTACTGCATATAAATAGGATCGTACAGTATTTGACCTTTTGTGACTGCTTTATTTCATTTAATAGCCTCAAGTTTAATCCATGTTGTAGTATCTGGCAGAATTTCCTTCTTTTGTAAGGCTGAATAATATTCTACTGTTTGTGTACCACAATTTGTTTATCCGTTCATCCATTGGTGGAGACTTGAGTGACTTACAAGTCCTTTTGGCTATTACGAATAATGCTGCTATGAACATGAGTGTACAGATATCTTTTTGAGAATCCCCACTTTCAATTCTTTTGGCTATATGCTCTGAAGTATATTGCTGGATAATATGATAATTCTATTTTTAATCTTTTGAGGAACTGCCAGACTGTTCTTTAGTCCTTTTTAGGCCTATGCTTGTTTTTAAAAATTTCTATTTTTTCTTTTAGTTTTATATTGTAAGTCTTTCCCATTTTTTTACATATTTTGTACAATTATTTGAACTTTAAATTTTCTGAGAAAATGTTGCAAATGCTGAAAAATATACATAGCATGATTGAATACTTAAGATCATTTATAATTGTTTGGTTCCTTACATATAGATAAGTGCCACATCTGGCTATGTGTGTTGGGCAAGTTTCTTTTTTTTTTTTAAGATTTCTTTTTTTTTCTTTTTCCTTCTTCTCCCCAAAGCCCCTTAGTACATAGTTGTATATTTTAGTTGTGGGTCCTTCTAGTTGTGGCATATGGGACGCTGCCTCAGCATGGCTTGATGAGTGGTGCTATGTCTGTGCCCCGGGATCCGAACCCGCGAAACCCTGGACCATTGAAGCAGAGTGCATGAACTTAACCACTCGGCCGTGGGGCTGGACCTGGGCAAGTTTCTCAGTTTCTTCATCTGTAAAGTGAGGATAATAATAGTACCCATCTCAGAGTTGTGAAGACCAAATTAGTAATATCTGTAACTCTTGGAACTGTGCCTGGCACATCATACATCCTATTTAAGCCTTTGCTGCCAATATTGTTTTGTTGGGTGGGATCTTATTTCTTTGGCTTTTAGAAATATATGCAGTATGCAAATGTCTCAGATCCTTACATGTCACAAGCACGGCCTTAGAGGAGGGTGCAGTCTGTAAGATTGTTTTGGAAATTGAGAAGATACATCTGAGGCAGATAGTGCTGGGCACATTGCTAAATCAGTAATATGATACAGCCATCTCTTGGGCACTGTGACCTTCTGGCTGCCGTTTAGCCCTGACACTCCTCTAGGTTGTTTTGGCCAGCTCAACATTTTTGCTTTGCTTTTTTGGGCTTCCTCCCCACACAGCTCCCCAAATTCCTTGGCTTGGCACACTATAGTCCCTGTATTTCTTACTTAACAACTTTAAATTAACAAATTGTTAATTTAAGTCAAATGCACTGATTTAAATTTTTGCAAATACAATGTTCTGTGATTTTTTAATACCTTATTTCATTTGATATTCAGTATAAATCTGCAAGATGGTGAAGGAGTCCTCACTGAACAAGTCCAGTTGTACTGAGAGATTAGGTGACCTGCCTGATGTCACAAAGCAATTAAGTAATTTGGCTGGAACTTGAACTCAAGCCACCTGACCGCAGGGCCAATGTTCTGTAATACTATATTTCTTTCTTGACATACTGTCATGTTTTAAGATAATCCTTTGTTCCATCTTTCCTAATTATTTGATGATATTTTTAAGGATTTCTAAATGATACATAAAGATAACATGCTCCCTCTTTTAAATTTAATAGTTAGTAAAATTTATCTGATTCCTTTTCTCCTATACCAGTTGCATTTTGTAGTCTTTTATCCCCATCATCAGAAGAGAATGAAATGAAATCTGAAATCTAAATATTTTACCTGATTAAATCCTAAATTTCTTACATGAATATTTTCTGAAAAGCTTTTCATGTTCCGTTCTTATATTTACCTTAAAATATTGCAACAAGGTAGATTTCCCCCGTACTGCGTAGCTCATTTCAACATTAGTGTCAGACTTAAATTAAATCTTAGCATTAGAACATCTTTACATTTGTACTTTTCCTTTTTTCCCTCTGCCTTTGTCCTCTTCCAGGTCTGTTTCTAATTGTTTTTCTCCTCTGTTCTCAACAATCTCTGGTCCTAAGAAAGAACGTACCTTGAGCTGTAGGGACTGCCACACTCCATTTTGTGAAGTATATTTTTCTACTTAATTTCTTTTATATTCCTTATATATGTATATTGGCTCTCTCACATAATTTTAAAAATTAAATTGTTACTTTCAGCATATATGAATTCATACTTGGTTGCTCTTTTAGTATTTCCGATAGTGTAAATCACTTCTATTGGTGAGAATATAAATTAGTTAAGCCTCAACTTTTTTTTTCATATAAGTAGCTGCGTAATATATAATGAACTCTGAATGTATCAATATATTGTTGATTTGCTCATTGTCAAATCTAAAATCTGATTTCCTTGGCAGATATGTAGACTTGTGATAGGCATTTGGCATTTTATGTTTTGGGCAGCGCAACTTTAAATCTACATAAACTTCTCTGCCTTTTGCCTCTGCTGTGTTCATAGATTCCAGGAGGCCTTCGTGTATGGACCTCAAGCGTTGGAGGTAGCAGACTTTTCAGCAGAAGGTAAAGCAGAGTGTTGCCTTCTGGTGTCATTGTGTGTGTGTGCTGGGGTGGGTATGTGACAGGTGAGAGCTTTTCACAGATGTCATCATAAACTAATTTATAATGATGCGTTAAATAATTCACTTTCACAAAATTTAAAACCAAGTTAATACATGTATAATTTTATTCAGTATTAAAATCTATAAAAAAATAGAAATTTTAGTTAGAACTAAAGCCTCTAAATTTCTCTCTCTCTGCTGTTAACTAAAGAGCAAGAATGATTAAGGAAAGAGAGCATTAGTGTAAAGTGTAGTATATACTCTTTCTCAGACCTAGCTTCACTATGATTTCTTCCTGGGAAGTTGTCTAAGTCATTATTCATATGTTCTGTTCTTCCATGCTGCTCTTTTTACTGAAATATTGCTTCACAATAAATGGGGAGGCAGCCTAGCCCATGACTCATGACTGGAGGATAGACGTTCTTGGGATAGGTCCCATGTGCCAAAAATGTTAGCTTCCAATATGCTAATTACCTCTCTCTTCAGAACTTGCTAATATGCTCTTCTCTCAAGTTAGTTCTTGTTTCAGTAGAGAAACAAACACATCCCACATACTTGTAAAATATGTTTTTATAGAGACCTTCTTAATGAGTTACTTTTTAAGAAAATAATGTGATTTTTTTTTTGCTGGGTGATGCTTCTTGATGTTTTTTAAAAATAGAGATATTTTGCCATTTATGTGCCGGATACTATAGACATTACTTCTGTCAATTTATGAAACCATTTATGAACTTTCTTCAGATGATACTTGAATAGAAGGGTTTTTTTTCTTTATTTTTTAAAGATCTAGTGCGGCTAACAATGTTGTGCTCTTGGACATAAAGTTAATAACGTGGCTAATTTTAAATAGAGTCCGAATGGAAGTTAGAGGAGTGGTTTTCTTATGTCTTCCGGAAATTATATTGTTTTGATATTAAGTAAGTGGCTGCACATTATACCTTATATTTAGGATGTACACCTTATGTGAAGTTAAGGTGGTACATACTTAGTAAATTTCTACTCTGCCCACCACAGGATTACTTGGTTTTACAATCAACCTAGTTTCACTATTTCTTTCACTTTTCCTCCTATTCAGAGAAGCTGCATTTCTTAACTAGAGGAGATAGATAAGTTTCCAGCTATTTGTTGAGGTTGGCTACAATTTTACCTCTTAAGCCCTTTCTCTTCTCTTTTACATTTTTTGGTGGCCATTTGGGGGATATTTTCTATTTACCAATAATAGATTAGAAGTGATTTCTTGAAGGCCTTTTCATGCTTCATGTTCAGGCTGGTTGGCTGTTTTCACCACTGTTGAATTATGCAGTCTTACGTGTCTTTAGCTCATCTGACTGATAACACATTTTGTTACAAATTGAGACTCTCAATAGATTATCCTAAACATTAGTATAAAACATGTAAAGTACTGCTCATATCAAGGCATAGGAAGACACCTCCCCAGGTGCTCACCCCCCAACTTCCTTGAGAGAAATGTGATGAAATGGATGATTATAAAAGTATTTTTTCAAAAATAATTGCCTTTGTTTTTTCGAGCATTTCAGGTTTACAGAGAAATTGAGTGGAAAGTAAGGAGAGTTCCCATATACTCCCTTACCACCTCCCCACCCCACCTCCCTGTGATTAACATCTTGCTTTAGTGTGGTACATTCGCTACAATTGATGAACCAATATTGTTACATTATGGTTAACTAAAATCCGTAGTTTACCTTAAGCTTCACTCTTTGTGTTGTATATTCCGTGGGTTTGACAAACGGACAATGATGTGTATCTACCATTACATTATCACACAGAATACTTTTACCACCCTAAACATCCCCTGTGCTCCATCCATTCATCCCTGCCTCCCTACCTCTGAGCTCCTGGCAACCACTGATCTTCTGTCTCTATAGTTCTGAAATCTTTCCCAAAATGTCATAGTTGTAATCATACAGTATGTAACCTTTTTAGATTAGCTGCTTTCACCTAGTAATAAACATTTAAAGGGTTCCTCTATGCCTTTTCATGGCTTGATAGCTCATTTCTTTTTAGCACTAAATAACATTTTGTTGTTAGATGTACCACAGTTTATCCATTTACCATCTGAAAGATATCTTGGTTGCTTGCAAGTTTTAGCAGTTATGAATAAAGCTGCTATAAACATTCATGTGCAGATTTTTGTGTGGCCATAAGTTATCAATTCGTTTGGGTAAATACCAAAGAGTGCAATTGCTGGATAGTATTAGGTAAGAGTATGTTTAGTTTTGTAAGAAACTGCCAAACTGTCTTCCAAAGTGACTATACCCTTTTGCATTCCCACCAGCAATAAGTGAGCTTTCCTATTGCTCCACATCCTTGTTAACATTTGGTGTTGTCACTGTTCTGGGCTTTAGCCATTCCAATAGGTGTGTAGTGGTATCTTGATGTTTTAATTTGCAACCCTCTAATGACGTATGAGGTTGAGCATCTTTTCATATGCTTATTTGTCATTTGCATATTTTCTTTGGTGAGGTGTCTGTTCAAATCTTTTGCCCATTTTTTAATTGGGTCATTTGTTCTGTTATTATTGAGCTTTACCAATATTAAATTGTATATTTTGGGTACCTTTAACAAATAGTGTTTTGCAAATATTTTCTCCTAATCTGTGGTTTGTCTTTTTATTCTATTAAAAATGTCTCATGCAGAGCAGAAGTTTTTAATTTTAGTCAAGTCCAACTTACCAATTTTTCTTTAATCAATTGTGTTTTGATATTGTATCTAAAAGTCATCTCCAAACCTAAGGTCATCTAGATTTTCTCCTATGTTATCTTCTAGAAGTTTTATAGTTTTGCGTTTTACATTTAGATCTGTGTTCCATTTTTAAGATTTTATTTTTCCTTCTTCTCCCCAAAGCCCCCTGGTACATGGTTGTATATTTTTAGTTGTGGGTCCTTCTAGGTGTGGCATGTGGGATGCCACCTCAGTGTGGCTTGATGAGTGGTGCCATGTCCGTGCCCAGGATCAGAGCTGGTGAACCACTGGGCCGCTGAAGCGGAGCATGCAAACTTGGCCACGGGGCCAGCCCCGTGTGTTCCATTTTGAGTTAATTTTTTTGAAGGGTGTAAGGTCTGTGTCTAGATTAATTCTTTTCACATGGATGTCCATTTGTTCTAGCACCATTTTTTGAAAGACTATTTTTTCTCCAGTGCTGTCCTTTGCTACTTTGTCAAAGATTAGTTGACTATATTTATGTGGATCTATTTCTGGACTCTCTATTCTGTTGCATTGATCTATTTGCCTGTTCTTTCATATTTCCCTGTTGATTGCTGTAGCTTTATAAAAAGTCTTGAAGTAAGGTAATGTCAGTTTTCTGTCTTTTTCTTCTCCTTCAATATTGTATTAGCTATTCTGTATCTTTTGCTTTTCCATATCAACTTGAGAGTCATTTTGCCAATGTCCACACAATAACTGGCTGGGATTTTGATTGGGATTGTGTTGAATCTGTAGCTTAAATTGGGAAAAACTGACATCTTGACGATATTGGGTCTTCTTAGCCATATACGTGGAATCTCTCTCCCTTTATTTAGATCTTTTTTGATTTCTTTCCTCAGTTTTGTAGTTTTCCTTGTATAGACCATGTACGTGTTTTGTTAGATTTATACTTAAGTATTTCATTTTTTTTGGTGCTGATGTAAATGTTATTGTGTTTTTAATTTCCAGTTCCAGCTTTTCATTGCTGGTATATAAGAAAGCAATTGGCTTTTGTATGTTAACCTTGTATCCTGCAACCTTACTATAATCGTTTATTTGTTCCAGTTTTTTTGTTGATTCTTTAGGATTTTAAAGACAATCATGTCATCTGTGAACAAACACAGTTTTATTTCTTTCTTAGCAGTCTGTCTACTTTTTCTTTTCTTTTTTTATTATGTTAGCCAGGACCTCCAGTATGATATTGAATAGGATTGGTGAAAGCAGATGTCCTTGCCTTTGTTCCTGATCTTAGTGGGGAAACCATCTAGTTTCTCTTCATGAAGTGTGATAATCTCGATAGATTATCCTAATCAGTAGTATAAAGGATATAACGTACTACTCATATCAGGTCATAGGAGGACTCCTTCCTCCTCCCCTCAGTCCCTTCCTCTCACCTAAATTTCTATGAGAAAGAGGATTAAATTGATGATTATAAAAATATTTTAAATGATGAGATTTGGGCAGTTTTTCATATACCTTATTTAGCAACTGTGCATATTACTTAGTTCCTCTCCTCTCTTGTGAACTTTCATAGGGCAAAGATTATACCTCAGTATGTTATAGCAACCTTTGTAGTGTCCAATATGCATGACGTTAGACATAACTGTTTGTTGAATGAAAAACTTAATTCTAGACTCTTACTGTAAACTTCTGTCTTATAAGAAAAGGCAGATAACCAATAACATCAGTCCTCTAATTAATTAATCAATCCATCAAATATTTTATTGTGAGTTGCAAGGTATTATGGTAGCTACAAAGACACACATGATAATGATACCTCTTCTCAAGAGACTTATCCATGTAGGAAATGTTAATTTCAAATCTCATGTTCTATTTTTGCTGATATGTATTTGCCAAAAACTCTTATTCCTGTGTCCTTTCCTAAGCATTCTAATTGAAATGTCTATTCATGAAATTCTTTCATATTCTTTTTTTTCTTGTTTGAGGAAGATTAGCCCTGAGCTAACTACTGCCAATCCTCTACTTTTTGCTGAGGAAGACTGACCCTGAGCTAACATCCATGCCCATCTTCCTCTACTTTATATGTGGGACGCCTACCACAGCATGGCTTTTGCCAAGCGGTGCCACGTCCTCACCCGGGATCCGAACTGGCGAACCCCAGGCTGCCGAGAAGCTGAACGTGTGAACTTAACCGCTGCACCACTGGGCTGGCCCCTCTTTCATGTTCTTTAAAGAAAAGGTTACAATTTTGATGCAGGAACTAATATTTATTGAGCCTGTTGGTGCAAATAATCCATAATCAACTTATAAACCAAAATTGGGGTGAGTTTATTATATGAGCCAGTTTTGAGGACTATAGCCTGGGAGAAATAACCTTCACTAAGGCAGGAAGCACTCCGAAGAAGTGGGGTGTACAGACTGGTTATATACCATCTTGGAACAAGGAACATACATCACATATGACAGGAATATCCTCTTACTACAGTCATGAGATGCTTTGCTAGCACAGAAGGTCAGTGGTCACGAGATAAGCACAGTAGGTCAGTAATTAACCCTTAGTTTTGGGGAAGAAATGCTTATCTTTAAAGAAATGCTGATATGGGGGGTGGGGGCACAAATCCCTATCTTAAAGGGCCTCATTCTTGGCTTTGGGACACTGTAAATGTTAAAAGCAGATGTACAATGGATACTCAACAGGCCACATCAGGCCTTTCTAGAAAGACAGGGTCAGGCAGAGTTAGTTTTAAACCAAATGGCTTCCTTGTGTACTCCAATATATCTTAGTGCTTTTCATTTATTTATCAAACCTGTAGTGGGTGCTGGACGTTGTGCTAGATACTTTACATATGTGATCTCATTTTTCTTAGAACAACTGTGAAATGTTAGCAGTATTATTCCCAATTTACAGATGCAGAAACTGGTAAGAAGGCTATGAATAACTTATTGGCTGTGTGCCTTGGTGTAATAGGTGTATGATTCCGTACCCTGAGCTCTTTACATCACACACTACGGAAAAGTTACCATCAAAATGGTATATGAGGAATGTCATGTGTATAGTACAGAGGTGTGCTTAGTGAATACAGGGAAGAGAGCTTTGACTGCAGGCTGGAGTGTTCACAGAATTTCTGGAAAGCTTGACCTTGTTTGATGGATAGGAAGAATAAGGCAAAAGAAAGATCAAGGAGCTCGGTCAGTGTGGAAAAGACTGAGGGTGAAAAACAGCAAGTATTTTGTGATTTGACAGTATAATATAAAAATATAATAAAAATTTCTACTGTACCAGTAAAATGCAATACAACAAATTTTACCTTTTATTTTAAACAAGAACTCCTCTCTTCCACTTTTCTCTTAAAATAATTTCTCCTAGATTTGCTTATTAAGTGTTGAGTATAAGAGTGGATCACAGGACCCATTGCATAACTCCCACATCATCAGTCATGGAGCTCATCTTTGTCTGGGTTAGAGCAATCAGTGCAGCAAGTACAGAGGAAGCAAAAGCCTGGGGAAAGGGGCCAGCCCCATGGCCAATTGGTTAGGTTCATGCCCTCTGCTTCGGCGGCCCAGGGTTTTGCTGGCTTGGATCGTAGGCGCAGACCTGGCACTGCTCATCAAGCCATGCTGAGGTGGTGTCCCACATAGCACAACTAGAAGGACCTATAACTAGAATATACAACTATGTACTGGGGGGCTTTGGGGAGAAGAAGGAGGAAAAAAAAATGACGAATGGCAACAGATGTTAGCTCAGGTGGCCAATCTTTAAAAAAATTTAAAAAAAAAGCTTGGGGAAAAATGGAAGATCAAAGGAATCCTAAGAAAAGGATTTTCCTAAAATCAAGTATATTGTATTTATCCCTTCCCCATATTGCAGTTGGTAAAGTACCTCATAAATAGTCATTCATATGCTAAAAGCTGAGGAGTTGCAATAGGCCTATAAGGAGGCGTCATTGCTTTCAGTGAACTTAGTGTTTGGTTGGGAAGACCAAAGTATAATAATTGGAACCCACTTAGCAGTGTTAATTAAGCACCAAATTATGAAGTATACATTGTTAATACTGTGGGATTCTTTTCCTTAAATGATGTTCTTCAGAGTTCTGTTTCCTCTGCTATTCTCATGATTTCAATTTCTAAATACTTTCATGTCTCCATCTCTAGAGCACCTCTCCCTTCTAAGTTATAGGGTCATCCAATGCCTTTTGGACATCTTGACATTTAGACCACACCGCAGTCCTCTCAACTTCAACTTATCTAAAACTTCCCCAGTTTGTTCTTTTTCACTCAGTGAATGGCACCACTATCATCCGCTTGTCCAAACCAGAGACTGAGAACCATTTTTGCTTTTCTTTCTCTTGTTTCTTAACCACATGTTCTATTGATACTGTTTCCTAATGTAGGGGAGGAAGACATTTCCTCTACTTATCCTGGGTTCTTCTGGCTGGACTACGAATTAAATTGACATGAGACAGAATAACAGGAGAAAATCAAGCAAAGCCTTATAACATGTATACATGGGAGAGACCCAGAAAAACTGAGTAACTCACCAAAATGGCAGAGGTTGTCATCTTAAATACCCTCCCCAGCTAAAGGCAAAGGAGGGTGTTGGCAGTGGGGGGCGTCAGTTATGTGAGATTACCAGAAAAGCACAGTAAACAAGAGCAAGATAATTATGCAGATTTAACTTCTTGCCTTCTGCATTGATAAGAGTTTCTAGAGATAAAGTCATCCCCCCTTCTTCCTGGTACAGAGAGGGAGACATCTTTACAGATGGAGATTTCCCTTAAAAATGTAAATGTCTCTTACAAAGGGTAACTTCTACTTTTGAGTTTCTCTCATGTCTGCAGTTTTTAAAAGTAACCAGTCCAAAATAATCCTCATGCCAAAGAGACATATCTTTGGGTGGCCAATTCCAATCCCCTACACTAATTATCTTTCAGATCCATCCATTTCTTTTTATTCCCTCTGCCACCATCCTAATTTAGACTGTAGTCATCTCTTACTTAAATTACTTCAGAGACCTCTTAACTAGTCTCCCTATGCCTTCTTCACCTCCAAACTGTTCACAAAAACACAGATTGCTTAAAATCCTTTTTTTCTTAGGGTGAAATCCAGTTTCTTTCATGTGGCTTACCTCTTCTGCTTGACCTGGCCCTGGCTCCTCCTTCTTCAGCTTTAACTTGCTTTTGCCTATTCTAGACTAGCCCCACTGGACTTCAAATGCGTCATGGTCTTTTGCCTTTGAACCTTGAGACATGCTATTCCCTTTTTCCAGAAGGGGAATAAGAAGAAATGCTGCAGTGATTAAACGCACAGTAGACTCTGGAGCCAGACTTCCTAGATACATGTGAATCCTGGATCTGCCACTTAACTAGCTATGTGATCTAGAGTAAGTTACTTAACTTCTCTGCTTTCAGTGTCCTCCTCGGAGGACATGGTAATGGGACCTCTGGGGATGGTAATAATACCTGCTTCACAGCATGTTGTGGGGATTAAAAGAGTTAATATAGTTGAAACTCTTAGAATGGTGCCTACCTTGTACTAGGAGCTATGTAAATGTAGCTATTATTATAACTCTTTATAAATGTGTTGTGGTACTGGGTGGTATTAATTTTTATGTTTTAAAGATAATGGTAAAAAATACTGTTTTTCTCTCATAAGTTATGAGTTGATTGGCTCGTTCCTATTGGTACTTACCTTTGGTCTCAGATAGGCAGCAGCTTTATTTTCCTAACTTCTTGTTTTTCAGCTTTTTAGTGACTAGAATTTGATCTTAGGCTGACATTCTTATGAAATGGATCATTTGACAACATTAGGTTTACCTGAATTTTTATACAGAGTGAATCAGATCAACCTATATGGAAACTTTTAAAAGAAAATTAATTCTTAGTAGCTAATGGCTGACTTTTTGCTTTATGATTGATGTGCCATGTTGATTAAAGTTTCAAGTAAAGTCTTTTAAAGGAATTCACTTTTTTCCTTCTAGTTTATTTCAAAGATTGTGGATTATAATGGTTCAAATGGTTTGGGTTCCAGCAAGGATGCTTACTATATTAGGAAATAGACTCTCTGAAAGGAAGAACTCTTTTCTCTCTCTATTCACAACTCTACTTACACTCCACACTTCCCAGAACACTTCTGACACCAGATATGTGGGTTTTTTCCCATACTGACCAGTTTTCTGACACCACTTGGGTATCCTACAATTTAACTCAATTTTGACAGTAACTGCTCAGAGTTGGTACAGACCCCACAGGTTAAGGGCTCAGTCTCATAGACTGCCCCCTACTTCAGACGTCAATCACATGTGGTGGGTCCCTAAATTACCCACAACTTCTGTTTGACCTGCTACAAATCGGAGGTTCCTATGACACCCCCATGTTACTGCCCAAGAGGGAGGTCATCTGCCCATCGCAAGACATGCCAATAGTCAAGAAGCAAAGGGTAGGAGAGAAAGGTTTCTATTGTAGCTTGCTAGCGAGGGGGAAGATGGCTGACTAATGTCTGAAAGAACCATCTTACAGAACTAAGACTACAGGCCAGTCATATAGGTGGCTGGTCTCCAGGTGGGGGAGGCATCTGGTCACTGGGTTGGGGCAGACATAGTTTCTGATAGTCTTTTGTTTTACTGGATATGCATCAGAGATCAGAGCAATGCCCTTTACCCTGATCTTTCAGTTTTCATTGATGATGGCTGTCAGCATAGACTTTCTGCCGGGGGGTCAGCACACTCCTAAGGAAATCAAAAGAACAAAGTTATCAACTTATAGCAGCTAGGAGGGACCATAAAATCCACAGAGCATGTCTGGGTTAGTTATTCAGAGGTCATTCAAAGTTACAGTATGGTTTCTTTTCTACAATATGGCTTCCCTGTGTCAACCTTGTGTTGAGCTGGTATCATCCTTAGGCTCAATTATTTGCTAGAATGGCTCACAAAACTCAGGAAAAGTTTGCTTACTACATTACTGGTTTATTACAAAGGATGTGTTAAAGGGTACAAATGAACAGCCAGATGAAGAATACATAGGGCTAGGTCTGTGTCCGGAAGGGTCCTGAGCGCAGAGCTTTTGTCCTGATGGAGTTTTGGGGTGTGCTCCCCTCCCTGCAAGAGGATGTGTTCTAGTTCAGCAACCCAGCAGCTCTCGGAACTCTACACTTTAGGCGTTTTTATGGAGGCTTCATTATGTAAGCATGATTGGTTAAATTGTTGACCATTGGTGATTAATTCAACCTCCAGCCCCACTTTGGGGATGGGGGTGGCTGAAAGTTCTAATCACCTGGTTTGTTCCCCTGGCAACCAGCCCTCATCCAGTCGTTAGCTAGGGACTTTCCAAAAATCTCCTCATTAACATAAACTCAGATGTGGTTGAAAGGGGCTTTTTATGAATAACAAAACAGCTTCTTTCACTTTTATCCTAGAGCTATTCCACGACCAAACCCAAATATCATAATAAAGATGTTCCTATGCTCTAATCATTTAAGAAATTATAAGGGTTTTAGGAGCTGTGACCCAGGAACCCTGGAGGAAGACCAAAATATATATTTCTTATATCACAATATCACTTTCTCTGTTATCAAAGTAATTAAGATCAGCTAGGAAAAATATGCAAAACCTAAATTTTATCAGACAGCGGCTCCTCAGTCGTCTAGGTTTGGTAGGCCCTTCAGTAGTCTGGGGAAAAGCATGTGTATTTAAATTTTAAGTGTTGATTTTGACAACTTGAATATTAATTTCTTTTGAGTATTTGTTTTTCACTGATACTTATGAGTTGAGATGATTTCATGAAGACTGAAATCTGAAAATGTACCTAAGGAGCAGATTGTTGATCCAGTTTTGTCTGATCTGACAGTGCTAGATTTGAGAATGACAAAACATTTATATTTTTCTCCTTCCTTCCTAAAAGGAGATGGTTGCTTTCTGGTGAATTTTTGGATATGATTACTTTTCCAATAAAATATTGGTATTTGATTATTACTGTCATTTTAGTTTTATTTTCCAGAATACTTTATTTATTTATTTATTTATTTATTTATTTTTGAGGAAGATTAGCCCTGAGCTAACTACTGCCAATCCTCCTCTTTGTGCTGAGGAAGACTGGCCCTGAGCTAACATCTATGCCCATCTTCCTCTACTTTATATGTGGGACACCTATCACAGCGCGGCTTTTGCCAAGCTGTGCCATGTCCATACCCAGGATTCGAACTGGCAAACCCTGGGCCACCGAGAAGTGGGACGTGCGAACTTAACTGCTGCGCCACCAGACCAGCCCCCAGAATACTTTATTTTTATCTTTAGAATATACATTTTTAAAAGAAAATTTTCCAGATTTTCTATTCTGCAAATATTTAAGTTGATCAAGACTAATAAACAGATTTATTTCAATGCAACAAATGTTTAGTTTCTACTATTTGCAAGGCACTTTGTTGGCTCCCAAGGAGTATACCGAAATGAGTAAGATAGTCAATTTCCTTCCTCATTTGGAGTTGGGGGAAAAAACCATGAGTCAATTATAAGTAATTGTAATAACAAAAGAGAGTATGGTACTGTAGGGGAGGAAGAGAGTTCCCCTACCCTCTCTAGGTCCTTCTGGCTTGGTTACGAATTAAATTCACAAGAGACAAAATAACAGGAGAAAATCAAACAAAGCTTTATAACATGTATACATGGGAGAGACCCAGGACAACTGAGTAACTCGCCAAAATGGCTCAGCTGCCAGCTTAAATATCATCTTCACCTAAAGACAAAGGAGGATGTTGGGGTAGTGGTTTAGGACTTCAAGGGGGTGGAAGGCAATTTACATGGAGATGGAAATGCAAATGGACCAACTACAGACAATGTGACCTGAGAGATACGTTTTACGTTACACTACAGTAATCCTTATGGTGTTAGCGCCTTCCTGGAACAGGCCTTTCTATTTTAGATTCTTTTAGGCAGTTGTGTGTGTGTGGGGGGGTGGTCAAAGTTTCTTTCAGAGTCTTTTGTTCTTAAAAATAATCAAGCCAGAGAGAGACATTTTGGGGTGGCCAATTCCGATCCCCCATAAGACCATCCTTGAGAGAGCTTTGAACCGAGTGCTTGCTCTGCTGGTCCTGCTCTTGCAAAACACCAGCAGCTGTCAAATGTGATAAACTCTTTTCCATTCTCTTCTGTTTGCCTTGGCTTCTGTCTTTGATGCTTTTGCCCACCTACCTTTTGGCCCTGAGCTAATACTTGTTGCCAATCTTCTTTTTGCTTGAGGAAGATTGTCTCTGAGCTAACATCCATGCTAGTCTTCTATATTGTATGTGGGACACTGCCACAGCATGGCTTGATGAGTAGTGTGTAGGGTCTGCACCTGTGAACCCTTGGCCACTGAAGTGGAGTGTATGAACTTAACCATTATGCCACTGGGGCTATCCCACTCACCTACCTTTTAATGCCTGTTTTTTGGCTTTTGTATACAACTTTCTTATTGTTTTTCTGTTAACTCTCTAACTGATGCTTATTAGTTACTTCTCTCCTCAATTTTTTTTTTTTTGCTGCAGAGCCCACTTTTTTTGGTAAGGAAGATTGACCCTCAGCTAACATCTGTTGCCAATCTTCCTCTTTTTTTTTCCTCCCCCAAAGCCCCAGTACATAGTTGTCTAGTTTGTAAGTCATTCTACTTCTTCATGTGGGATGCCTCCACAACATGGCCTAATGAGCAGTACTAGGTTGGCACCCAGGATCCGAACTGGTGAACCCTGGTCTCCCAAAGTGGAGTGTGCGACTTAACCACTGGGCCACAGGGCCGGCGTCTCAATTTTTTTTTAAATTAAATTTTGTAAAAGCAGAAAAGTTCAAACTCTAGAACAATGAATGCCCACATGCCCTCCACCTAGATTTAACTACTGTTACCATTTTTCTATATTTGCTTTATCTCTCACTCTGTATATATATAAATGTGTTTTTTGTTGTCATTGAACCATTTGAAATTAAGTTGCCAGTGTCATGACCTGCCACCCCAAAATACATGACCCTATGTCTCCTAAGAATAAGGGTATTCTCCTGCATAGCAACAATACCATTTTCCTATATTGAAGATAATCAATAAAATAAAAGTTAAAAAATTAAATAACCATCATAAAATTATATCATGTAATATCTAGTCTATATTCAAATTTCTGCAGGTGTCCTACACATAAACTTTTACAGCTGTTTTCTGTTTGAACCACAGTCTAGTCAAGGTTTTCATGCACAGTATTTGGTTGTTTTATTTCTTGAGTAGACTCTCTACGCTCTTTTTTTTTCCTTTTTAGGATCCAGGCCAATTTTCTTGTAGAGTGTCTCACATCTACATTTGCCTATTATCAAGGACTTTTAAAAGTTTCTCCTTCTGCAGCCTATTGAAGGGTGGCATTTACTAGAGAAGGGCTTTCCAACCCCCGTGGCATGGGTGCTGTGAATGGGTTATGGGTCCTATTATCAATCCTCTGAGTTCTTTGGCCAGCAGTGAGGTTTGGGGCAGTGGAAGCCTGTGGGTCCCTCACCACTGCCCGTGAACGCTGTCAGTTTTTTCTCGTATACAGTACAAATATTCACATTAGGTAGATGCCATGATGTGAAAGAGCACTGGCCACCGTCTTCAGCTCTTTTTTTCTTCTGTGGTCTTTCTCTTTGCGATCACATTTACTTCTTTGGTTTTAACAGCTGCCTATATAGTGATGTTTTCTTTTCTAAATTCTACTTTCTAACTTCCATTTATTTCCTATTGTTCATCTTCTTCTGGCTATCCATTAGCCACTTTAAAATCAACATATTCAAGTGAATTTATTCTGTACCTGCAAACTTGTTCATTGTCAGTATCGTTCTTTTTGGTGGGGGTGGTATGTGGAAAGGGTAATGTAAATGGCCTTAATTTCATGGAGGCCACATGCTGGCCAGAAACCTCAGTCGTCTTCGTTTTCCTCTTTAGCTATCGGCTTAGCTCTCTTTTATATGCATGTACACACATGTGCATACACATTTATTCATCAAATATTTTTTTAATGCCTGCAATACATTTGGCCACAATAGCTAAGCCTGTCTCTGGAGTGCCTCTTGAATACATTCCCTCTATTCTTATTATATTTACTCTAATTTTGGTCCTCATCAACCCTTTTCAGAACTTTTACAATGGTCTCCCTACCTCTGGTTTTAAATCCTCTGATCCATCCTGCGTACTATTTGCTTATTGAGAATACCTGTTTGATCATATGTTTCTCTTGCTTGGAAACCTCTGATGGCTTCCCATTATAAGGAAAAATGCCAGCTTTTTAGCATACCATACAAGATTATGCTAATTCCATCTTCTTTGCTCTTTTCATGTGTTACTTCGTCTTGTGTTCTAGCTGTATTTGTCTTCTGCTAATTTTTTGAATATAGCGTGAATTTTTTTATTGTTAAGATTCATTTATTTCATTCATTTATTCAATAAATTTATCGAGTGCCTACCAGTTCCTATTTAAAAAAAAGTTCTTTTATTGAGGTTATCTCGGTTTATAACATTGTGTACATTTCTGGTGTATGAATACGGATTTTTTTTTTGAGGAAGATTAGCCCTGAGCTAACTGCTGCCAATCCTCCTCTTTTTGCTGAGGAAGATTGGCCCTGAGCTAACATCCGTGCCCATCTTCCTCTACTTTCTTTATATGTGGGATGCCTACCGCAGCATGGCATGCCAAGTGGTGCCATGTCCACACCTGGGATCCAAACTGGCAAACCCTGGGCCGCTGAAGCGGAATGTGCGCACTTAACTGCTGCACCACCAGGCTGGCCCATATGGTATGGATTTTAATCTTCAGGCTTTGTCCATATGTTTCTGGTGTCCATAAGGCCCCACCCCCTCTTCTTTGCTTAATGAAATCTTGCTCATCTCTCATCCACTGGGATATTCCCTTTGAAAATTATTTACCTGATAGCCCTTTCTATCTACTCCGTCCATCAGACCAAACCCTTCTTTCCATTCTTTATCTGATGTACTTTGCGAAGACATCTGTTATAGCGCTTATCAGATTGTGTCCATTGCTTGTGTGTCTCTGTGTAAAGGTTCACAAGGGAAAGGATCATCTTGTTCTTCCTACTCTTCCTAGAGCCCAGCACGATGCCTGGCACACAGCACCTGCTTAGTAAAATATTTCTGAAAGGAATGTCTGGTATTACTTGTTATTTCATCTTCTGTAGCAAGTAAGCCTGACTTGCTTTGAGATTCATGAATTCTCAAAGGAAGATAATGTTTTATATAAAAAATTGGTTTACACTAAATATTTGCTAATGATTACTTTCTGTGTAATACAGTCCTGAATTGTTTGTTTTAAACAATACTTTTGATGCCTGAAATCTTAAAGCATTACTGCAGATATCTTTCTTTTAGTTAAAATCACTTCTGAGCAATAAGAATTTGCCATAATAAGAGTTTCTGAAATTTTATCATTTTAGAGCCTGTAATATAGTAAATGTTTATCTGAACTGGAATTTTAAATGAAAGAAATAGTGTAAAACGAAGATTGTTTTTTAGAGAAAGAGATATATTAATCAGTTTTTAAGAAAAGAGACTAAATAAAGGCAGTCTTTTTCTTTTTTTTTTAAAGATTTAATTTTTCATTTTTCTCCCAAAGCCCCCAGGTACATAGTTGTGTATTTTTTTTTTTGTTTCGGGTCCTTCTAGTTGTGTCATGTGAGACACCGCCCCAGCATGGCCCAACGAGTGGTGCCATGTCCACGCCTAGGATTCGAACCAGTGAAACCTTGGGCCGCCGAAGCAGAGTGCGCGAACCCAACCACTCGGCCATGGGGCCGGCCCCTAAAGGCAGTCTTTTTCAAGAACGAAGACAGAAAGATAAACTCTTGTCAGATTTCCATGTTGCAAGGGAGACTACTGAGAAAGAGAGACTATTACTGTATTTTAGTGATAGAGAATGAGTAGATGAAATATTTGATAGATGAAAGCATAAAGAAGTTGCTAGTATTTGACGTTGTTTATTAATAAGGAGAATACAAAATAATAACAGTATCTTGTGTTAGAAGATTTTTAATATTTCAGAATTATTTTAAAGGACCATTATCATTTAAGCCAAAAAAATTCCTGATAATTAAAAATGTTATGGAGATGAACTGCTTAACACAAATGAAATGATATGATGTCTGGATTTTGTTCCAAAATAATCAAGAAAAGGGGAGGCAGTGGAAATAAGACTGTCCATGTGTTGGTAATTGTTGAAGCTGTGTGATAGATACATAGATATCACTCTCATTTATTTTATGTTTTTGTTTCATTTTTGGAAAATTTCATGATAAAAAATTAAAAAATATATGGTATTAGATAATAAAGAGTTCCCAAATAAGGAATCATGACTACTAGGCTGGCTGAATATTGAGTTCATGATAGTGAATAATTCAGAATAATACCAATGTAAAACTAAATGACCTTTTTGGGTTTTTGTTTTTCCAAATTTTTATTCCATATTGTTTTTTTCTTATTTTTCTGTGTGACGTGGAAACCTTTTAATCTGCTTAGCCAAATCATCAAATATTAAAGGAAAGGGATGTAACATTGATTTATGCTAGCATTCTTCTTGAAGAAAAAAATCATTGGCTAGATTCAGGTGTCATATTGTTTGAAGAATGTCTTATTGGTGACACATAGTTATAAAAACTGGTAATACTGTAGCATCTTGGATACTATATTTCTGATGATTTCATTATTTCATTCTACTCTTAAGGTTTGGAAAAGAATGCTTAAAGGATGAATTCATAGAATTGTCTGTCTTCTTAAGGGATGTGAGAGAGAAGTGTTCAGAAATTGTTCTGTCTTTCGTCTTTTCCTCTCTCTCTCTTTGTCTCCCTCCCTTCTTTTCTTCTTGCCTTAAATTCTTTCCTGGACACCAAAAAGTCGTTTTGTCTATGTGCTACTTCTTTCAAGCCAATATCACATCTGTAGGCTCAAGTCCTTTCAGTCTGAAACTACTATGGTAGGCCCTCAGGAAACATCTTTCGAACATTTCCTTTTTGAACTTCTCAGATATTTTTAATTTTGGTTGGAGTTTCTTTCAATCTAAAAGAATCATTTATGAACTAAAGAAACTTTTGAGATCTGACCCAACTCCTGTTCTCAATGGTTTCATCTTTCCCATCAACCAGCTCAGAGCTTCAGACTTGTCTGTCATTCAGCCTTCTTAATCTTCATTATTTATTCATTTGGCCCTACCAATTTCTGTTTTAAAATGACTGTCACAAGTGTTCCTTCTTTTCTTCAGTCCTACTGTTACCACTCTGTTATGGAGAATGTTGAGCTTGAAATTGGCAGATTTCATCTCAGCTCTGCTTCCAGCTGCTGGCCTAGCTTCTTCATCGTTAAAATGAGGAGGTTGTAACAGGGTTATCTTAAGGCCCTTGAGGAGATAACATTCTCTTATACTAATCTAGCTTCTCACCTTCTCACACTTACATTGCAGTGACCTCCTAATTGTTTTTCACGTCTCTCATCTCAGTCCTTCCTAAGAAGATTAATCTTCACATGTAACTTTCATTGCCTTTAGAAAAAAGTTTTATATTTCCTGGTCTCCATTTATTCATGTCATCTTTTCTCTGATTAATGGTGTTATCATTCGCACAATTAGACAAAGTGGAAACTTCATCATCTTCAGAGTCTTCCTTTCCTTCGCCTGCAGAGTCAAATTGGTTACTAAATTCTGTCAGTTCTGACTTAGAAATGTCTTTTGAATCCAGATTTGTTCTCCTCTGCCACTAATTCTAGCCCATTCTAATCTGGTCCTTCATCTCCTCTTATTTGGCCGTTTGACGCAACCTGCCCAATGTTTGCTCTGCCACCAGTTTGTTGTTACCACAGTTATCTTTCTGAGCAAAGATCTGTTAATGTACCATCTCAGTTCTAAAAACCTTTCCTTCTACTCTGTTTATATATGAAGCACAAGCTTCTTTGCAGAACTAACATGGTCCCTTCCCTTTGCTTTTCTAACCTCATCTCTTGCCCCTTGTCATCATGCCCCCAGCTTCCAGCCATATCGAATACCAGCAATTTCCTGAATGTGCCTCTGGTATTTTTCTCATGCCATACTTCTGCCTGGAATTCTCTGACCCTCATCACTTCTTTGCCTGAGGAGCCCCTCCTTTAAAGGCAACAACTACTACAAAGTACAAAGTTACTACAAAGTAACTACTCGTGTAGTTTCTCTCCTTAAAGCTCTGAAAGAAATACTAGTCTCATGCTCTCTGTACCTATTATGCATGCTGCTTGGATACAGAGGGAATCATATCAGAGTTATTTGTTTATATTTGCCGCTTGCCCAGAATCTCTTTCCAGGTGGATTGTGAACTCTGTGCTATCTAGGGTAGCCAGTCTCTAATGTGTTCATCCTCAGAGTTTGGCTCAGTGTTGGGACATAAAATAGTTACTGAGTAGTTTGATGTTTATGTAAAATAAAATAATAAGCCTCTTCGGTTTTCCTTAGAAACAAAAATGGATTTTAACCCTATTAGTCTGAAGACTAAAATGTTTCCCTCAGCTTGCTTGAGCTTGAATTCCCTCAGCTTTTCTTAAAAGATCCTTCTAAATTTTTTGTCTTTCATAGATCCTTGGGGCCAAAGATGGCCAAGGGCTGATCTGGACACCTATTAATATTATTTATAGGAGCCAAGAAGCCTTGGGCCTGTCTAATTATGATTACAACAAATGGGGTTTGGGCCAGACCTTACCTATACAGGCTCTATGCACCTGTACTTGTGCATGCAGGATGCTGAATGGTGCTTCACCTTGCTAAAAGTGATTTGAAGCTGGGCACAAATTTGAACATTATTGAAAGATGTAAGACTGTTTTTTTCATTAAACCAGTTCCTAATATTTCATTCAAGAGATGTTCCTCCTGAACTTTCTTCTTTAGGCTTGAAAAATTCCTCCTGGAATTACCTTTAAGTTCTACCAGTGAGCCTGGTTTTCTGCCTGGGACAGAGCTTTCATTTTAAGGCAATGATTTCTAGAATTTGCACAAATATATGCTTCTTATTTTTTCTGCTATCTATAGAATTACTTGCGTCAGGAGTTTTCCAGAACATCGTATCTCAGGTGGAAAACATAATAGACTCACAGTCTCTGCCAAGTGTATTTTTCTATTTTGTTGTTATATAATGTTCCTGTTGAACAATTGTTTTTCTTTGTGACTGCTGAGTGAAGCCTGCATGGTTTTGATACACATTATAGACATATAGGAGAAATGTCTTTAAATTGAAAAAAAATTCTATATTAAACATATCCATATTTATACTTCAAATATATGTATTTTTAATTCTGGTTTTATTTAGTAAACTCTTCTGCTTGTTCTCAATATGCAATTTTCAATATGCTCTGACCTTAGTAACTAATATGTACTAAAATTTAGAAAGCAGTTTCCCTGAAGCTTTAGAGTTGCTTTGTCTGTCTTTATTATAGTAAATAATAAACTATTTTTATTTAGAAATAAAAGTAATTTAGAAATAAAATAGTTTTAAGGAAGACCTAAACTGCCTCTAAAAGCCAGGCTATCATAGCAGTGTAGGCCAGGTTCACCTGCTTTTCAGCCTTGTCACGTAAAACAAATTAGATCTTTACAATGCTTAATATTATGTGTGCCTGAGACATATACGCTGTGGGGTATGAATTGTCACTACCACTTGGAGGGACTCTGGGAGAGGGACACTCACACGGTTTGAGAGGGATAAAGCTTCCCTGCCCGTGTGCTAGTCATTGAAATATTTGTGGATGTCATGGGAAAGGGCACATCTTTAGTTTTCATAACTAAGGTATTGGCATCTGACCAAAGATTGGCACTGACATAGTACAGTGGTGAAAGTCCCATATGTCCTCTGGGATTCTGCCACTTCTTCATACGGTGAACCTCAGAGGTGCCACATCATCACTTATCATCAGACAGTTAATATACAAGAGAAATAAGAATGATGCTTTGATTCATTTTTAATGTAAAAGCTGCAAATAAATCTTAAGTTTGCAGATCTTTGAGTATTTTATTAATTTAGCAGATGGAAGTTATATTTAAACTTATTAAGTGAAATAACTACTGGGTTTGTTCCTAGATCCTACCCATGGAATCCAGAGTAAGATGCCTATGCTTCAGTCTGTTCTGCTCAAGCTTTCAAATTCCTTTGACAGCCTGGATGTGAAATTCAAAAGTCATTAATGTGATGTGTTAATTTTGCACTTTTTGACTTACTGCAAAAATCTTATAGTTTCCATAGCAACTATAACCTATCCAGATTGTGTAATATTCTTTACAGTATTAAAAATAAAACTATGCAATTACATGAGCTTCTGGAGCACTTCATTTAGGGCAACTGGAGATTGAAATATTTCTGTCAAAAAAATTATTTCATATGAAAATTTTTCCAGAAAGCTTATATAATTTTGTTTTAAGAATTTTTAAAATTCAAATGCTTAGTAATAGATACCTGGTAGTTAATTATTAAATGTGTGAAATTTACATTGTAAGCATGTGTTAATCATCTCAGGCACAAGTGTTTCACACACATGCTCACATGTACTTTTAAGGTGGGGAGACATTTGGCTTTAATTACGTTCAGTCACCTACTCCTCGTACTTCTTAGTGGCTTCTGGGTGGTCTGAAAAAAGCCTCGTTTTAAGTTTAGAGGAAACAGGATAGAGAAAAAGGAAAAAATGATCATTTAAGCTTTCCCTATTTTTGACTTTGCTCTTTAAAACATGCCTAAGATATTACTTTGAAAATACTAAAGGTTGTTTCAGTAGGTGACTATTTTCAGAAGGTCAAATTGTTTTGGGTATTTCCTTTTTCTCTCTGTTTCTAATTTAAAAGACAGTATAATATTAGCACTAAAGTTTGTTAACATAACTACCTACATCTTAACACAACTGTTTTTCATTTTTTATATCATCAACTTATGTCCAGATGTATGTATATTTTTATATGGTATAATCTGTATATTTTCTCACTAATATATGGTAAACATTTTCCATGTTTCTAATGACCTTCATGATTATCATTTTAATAATTGATATCCTGTTGACATATCTGGTGCATTTTCTGTTTGTCAAAGTGCTGCTTAATTATTTCCTGAATGCCGTGTATTGGAAGAAAAATGGATATAATTTTCAAACTAGTTATGGGAGAAAGTAACCTTAACTCACTTATTTGCCTGTAACATAGATGATTGTGAAGATCTTCAAAAGGCATGGAAAATGACATCCTTAGGTACTATCATTTGACAAAACCATCATGACATGGTGATACCTTGCTGAGGCTCTAATATAATCAAAGACAAAACTCTGAGGGATGGATTATACTCCTCTTATCAGAACAACTCGAAATATGAACCACATTTGTGACACTGAGCTGGCACCTTGGTGTGGCTAGTTCTGGTGTCAGTACCCTGAGGATACTGTGTTGCCCTAGCCACTCATCTGATACATTACTGTTTTTATGGACTGTTTCACTATTATTGAGCTACTGTCTTCTCTTGGTTAAGCACCCTGATAAGTACTGAGGTTTCCTAGAATTCCTAATCCTGCATCCATTATTTGGGAAATTCAATGTGATGACTGGGTTTTTCCTAGAGTTCTTGAAAATGAGATGTTGGTGTCTTGAAGTCTTTCCAAGACTTTTGTTTGAGGTCTTGGGGCTTTTGAGTGTCCCCTGTCGTAGGTGAGAACTAGGGTGTCCCAGTGGGTTGACATTCTTCTATAGCTCCTGCCTCCTATTAAGTGCTTCTTTTATTATGAAATTACTTTAAATGAATGTAGGAGTTTACATCTGTCATTTATTTTTGTAGTTAATGTTTATAACAGAATGCTTTTGTAGATTCCAGATAATTAAGACAGGAGTAGAGTTATCTTGCAAGATGCTTAAGTTTATATTTATGCTTGTTTTCTTTTTGAAACTAATGCTGTGTTTAGTATCCTGTTCTGTTTTAATTTCAAATTTTGTGTTTTGGCTCTGTCTGATGTTTTCATTGTGACAGGAATTTCTTTTG
Organism: Equus quagga; assembly: GCF_021613505.1. Lineage (NCBI taxonomy): Eukaryota > Metazoa > Chordata > Mammalia > Perissodactyla > Equidae > Equus > Equus quagga. The sequence continues at coordinate 23,557,154 of NC_060277.1, forward strand.
GGATGTCATATTTCTGTGGTTGAAATATTATTAGAAATAATAAACAGTGTATGCATAGTGAGACTATTTACATATCACTGAGACACTAGTGCATTTTCATTGTTTTTGTAGTTATAATTTTGAATATGAAAGTAATGTGTAGGAAAAAATAATTTTTTTTTGTTCATGTGCAGAAAAGATGAAAAGGAGTATGCATTGAAGCAAATTGAAGGCACAGGAATATCCATGTCGGCTTGTAGAGAGATTGCAGTAAGTGGATATTAATATGTTATTTATTTTGTTGTTGATACTGGATAATGACTGACATTAATATAAAATAGTTTCATTAATGTACATGATGCATGGTTATTTGGAAGATGTTAATTAGTTTAAGGATATTTCATGTAAGACAAGAAAAGTTGCATAAACTTTTTAATTACTTGAAAGTCATCTTTGAACATTCTCTTAATGTTTAGGATTTATAAGCTGAGGAATACTGAACTAAATGATGATTTAATTAATTTAAATTAATGATTTAATTAATGTCTATTTTTCCTATAATTTTAGGACTGATATATGTCTTTATAGAGAAAGGAGTGATACTGTTAGATATTATGCATATTAAATATTTTTTCTGAAATACATGTTTCAGTGTTAGATTTTACTAGTTGTTAGAAAAATAAGACCATAATAATACTACCTTAAAAATAGATCATTCCCTTTTTTTGTCTTTATATGACACACTTGTGGATTTAAGAGAAGATTGTCCCGGGCTGACCCTGCAGCGTAGTGGTTAAGTTCGGTGCACTCCACTTCACTGGCCAGGGTTTTTAGGTTTGAATCCTGGGTGTGCACCTACACCACTTGTCAGCCATGCTGTGGTGGCGACCCACATATAAAGTGGAGGAAGATTAGCACAGACGTTAGCTTGGGGCTAATCTTCCTCATGCAAAAAAAGAGGAAGATTGGCAACAGATGTTAATTCAGGGCTGAACGTCCTTAGCCAAAAAAAAAAAAAGGAAAGAAAGGATTGTCCATAAGAATACCTAACATTTACTGAGTATATGCTAGGTACAAGGCTTACTAAATGCTTTCAAGTATTAATTAATTTAATTTTCACAACAATCATATGAAATAAGTGCTTTTAATATCCCCATTTTACAGATCAGTAAACAGGCAAAACCATAATTATGTCTTAGAAGGCTTACTGTTATATTACCTTATTTTAGTTCTTCAGTTTCTTACTTTAGTTCTTTAGTTTCTAATTGGGACTTTATTATGAAATCACGTCTCATAGGGATTTCTGTCTTTAAATTGTTAAATATTTATATCATCCATTTCCTTTACATATTTCTAATTTGGTAACCATTATATGTATTGTCTACAGTTCCATGTTTCTGCTTCACTCATGTGGAAGCACTCCATCATCACTCTTTAGTCGGAAAAAGGGTGGTGCAAAGAACATGAGGCAGGAAATCTGCAGACCTGAGTGTTTGAGTGCTAAATTAGCTATGAGTCCCAGTTTGCTTATTTGTGAAATAAGGGAACTATAAGATCCCTTCTAGTCATAAATTATTTTATTTCAGAATGAGAGCTTCTCACTAGAGTGTGCACACTTTGAGGGGTGGAGACCTTGTCTTTTTATCCCCTGTTCCTAGCATAGTGCTTGGCATATAGCAGGTGCCCCATAAATGTTTGTTGAGTAAATAAGTGAATAAACGGACAAAAAAAAATTCTACTAGCAGTAGCATGATCCTAAGTTTGCTTTAGAATATAAATTTATCTAAGAAATTTCAATTTGGCAGTTTTCCATTAATTATAAAGCAGTATTTGTAGCACCCTACCAGAATAAACATTTGATAAGTCATTTTTAACTCCCTAAATTCTTAAATGTTATCTCAACCAGTATGAGTATCATTGTTGTGCAATATTTTAGAGTACCATAATTTAGTATAACATTAGTTCACCTTCCATGAGTTAATTGGGTAAATAGCTGAAATTTAAGGTGTTGATTATTAGGAAGTGAAAACCCTGTTGGAGGTGTCCTTTCAGAAACAGAGACTTCTATCTGCTAAGGAATCCATGGATTCTAATTTCTCCACATCCTTGTCAGCACTTGGTTATCTCTTGTCTTTTGATAAAAGCCATTCTAACAGTTATGAGGTGATATTTCATTGTGGTTTTGATTTGCTTTCCTTGATGATTAGTGATGTTGAGCAACTTTTCATGTAACTGTTGCCCATTTCTATGTTTTCTTTGGAAAAATGTCTATTCAGTTCCTCTGCCCATTTTTTAATTGGATTATTATTATTTTTTGCTATTGAGTTGTATGAATTCTTGATGTATTTTAGATATTTACTCTTTATCAGATATATGGCTTGTGAATATTTTCTCTCAGTAGGTTGCCTTTTCATTTTGTTGATTGTCTCTTTTGCTGTGCAGAAGCTGGAAAAGCTTAACTCTTAAAGTCATTCACAGTTTTCATAGTTTTATTGAGAGTTTACTTAATAGAACTTTAGAAAGCATGCAGAGTTTGTAGATTGAATAGTATTTTATCGCTACCCAAGCAATTTAGCCTCCAACATGATAGGGATTTTGACACAAGTTCAGCATGGATGTTATTGCATAGTGGCTAAGCATCTTTGTCATAAGCACTCTAACACAGTTTTATAATTATTGCTTTATGCAGTTGTCTTTTAAATCATACAGAAGAAAAAAAGAGTCATGATAAAAATATGTTTATGCTGTCTTTACTCTTTCACTGTGTTGTTACCTTTCCCAGTGCTCTTTACTTTTTGTGTGGATTTGAGTTACTCTCTATAGTTCTTTCATTTTAACTGAAGGTCTACCCTTAGTATTTTTTGTAGAGAAGATCTGCCTTTGATGAATTCTCTCAGTTTTTGTATTTGGGAATATCTTGATTTCTTCGATTTTCCTTCCTCACTTGATTCTCCTTTGTTTTTTGCAGGAGAGTTTTGCTGGATATGGTATTCTTGATTGACAGTCTTTTTCTTTCAGCACTTTGATTCTGTTATCCCACTGTCTTTTGGCGTCCATGGTTTCTGATGAGAAGTCAGCTATTAATCTTATGGGAATCTCTTGTACATGAGAAGTTATTTTTCTTATTAATTTCAAGATTCTCTTTTTGTCCTTGTGTTTTGACAGTTTGACTATGGTATGTGTAGGTATGGATTCTACTTGGAGTTTGTTGAGCTTCTTGGATGTGTGGATTAATATTTTTCATCAAATTGGAAAAATTTTCAGCCATCACTTTTTCAGATATTGTTTCTGCCTCTTTCTCTCTCCTCCTGAGACTCCCTTTCTGTATACGTTTATAGGCTTGATGGTGTCTCACAGGTCTCTGAGGCTCTGTTCGTTTTTCCGAATTCTTTTTTTCTATTTGTTACTCAGACAGGATACTCTCAATTGCCTGTCTTCAAGTTTGCTGATTCTTTCTTCTGCCAGCTCAAATATGCTGCTGAGCCCCCTTCTAGTGAAATTTCCATTTTAGTTATTGTACTTTTCAACTCCAAAATTGTTATATGATTTTTTAAAATAGACTTTATCTTTTTAGAGCAGTTTTAAGTTTATAGCAAATTGAATGGAAGGTCTAGAGATTTCCCATATACTTCCTACCCCTACAAATGCATAGCCTACCCTATTATCAATGTCCCCCACCAGAGTGGTACATTTGTCAACTAATGAACGTACATTGACACCCACAGTCTACAGTTTACATTAGAGTTCACTCTTGGTGTTGTATATTCTGTGGGTTTGGACAGATATGTATGTATCTGTATAATGTATAATGAATATGTATAAAGACATGTACCCACCATTATGGACTGTTATCACACAGAATAGTTCCACTGCCCTAAAAATCCTCTGTGCTTCACCTATTCATCTTATACTCCCTCCCCTACCAATCTTTGGCAGCCACTGATCTTTTTACTGCTTCCGTAGTTTTGCCTTTTCTGGAATGCCATATACTGGGAATCATACAGTATGTAGCCTTTTCAGATTGGCTTCTTTCACTTGGTAATATGCATTTAAGGTTCTTCCATGTCTTTCATGGCTTGATAGCTCAATTCTTTTTAGCTTTCAATAATATTCCATTGTCTGGATGTACTACAGTTTGTTTATGTATATCATCTACTGATGGTCATTTACTGATATAGATATAGATCATCTACTGATGTGCATCTTGTCTTCATCATGATTGTCATGATGGTTTCATGGATGTGTGCCTATATCAAAACTTAGTAATAGTATGCTTTAAATTTGTTTATTGCACATCAGTTATACCTCAGTAATTTTAGGGGCAAAAATCATAATGGTATGTGGAATTATTAGTGGATCAAGGGTCTGTAAAAGAGGAATTTGTAAGAATCAGTGGATCACAAGCACAGCTGGAGGGATTGGCCTTGGGTAGGAAATGGAATATATAGTTTGTTCTGTGAAACTGCAGTGAAAGAAGAAAGGATGGTGTCAACAAATAGCCGTTTGCTAGGGAGATGAGGAGGTAGTTACATGGTTGTGTGTCTCTTTTGTGTGCGTGTGAATGTCTAGTGGTGAGAGTTTGAAATAATTAATGAAGGATATGTGAAAATTTGCTGACCAAAAATAAGATTATAGAAGTACTGCAGTCCACCTAAAGTAGAACAGTCGTGGCAGCAGTCTGCATGATTGCATGGTTTTCTTCATTAGCAGCCCAGGGTAGGGAGAATTGGAGTTTGCCTGGTTGATGTGGTAGAAGGACAGAGAGTGTGAGGTGGCTGAGAGTCAGACAAGTTAAGAGGGACTGATAGATTAGGGAGAATGTAGGCAACACCATACCTTAGAGCAGATAGAGCTTGTCCTTTGCCTTTTTCCTTCTCTATGCTTTGATATTATCTAACTCCTAGTATTTTCTAGTTCATGTATGTGCTCACAGGTAAGAGGCTTTTGATGTGGAGAAAATTAGGAACATTTCACTCATGATTCCAAAATGGTGGGACTGTGACTTCAGAAGAACTTCTGAGAGCAGGGTTGGATCATGAGAAAAGATGTCAAAGAACTTGCAGCTGTGGAATGAACTTGCAGGAATGTGTGCAGAACAGGAAGAAGTTTAAGAACCAAAATGTGTTATTACCTCATCTCATTAACAAAGAATGTCATGTCACATTTTAATTTCATTCGAATCTTATTGATCAAAGGTGAACTATAACCCCATACCTTTGTACAGTGCTTTATGGTTTACATTATGCCATAAAGGAGTAATTCTGGGTGGTGAACATACCAGGAGCATGTGAATATTAGCACTTTCAGCCTGAGATTACAGGAAAGTTCTAATATAAAGTTCGTTACCTTTATGGCCTGTGTAATCATAAGGTTACTAGGTTGAAAATGTGCTAAACACCATGAATTTGATCCCGTTAATTTGTTGCCTGATTAGGAAATTGGAATATGTTCATTATAAAATTCTTAGAGTGGGAAAAGGATGTTAAAAGTATCTGTTATGTTAATGCTTAGAAATAATCATTATTTACATTTTGTATATAGTCTTCTAGACTTTTTATTTACAAAAATACAGAGGATTTTCCCCCACAAGAGTGGAGGTTCTGTTAATTTTTTATGAAGTATAATTTGATCTGCAGTAATACAAAGGTAAGTTTCAACTACCAAAATAAGTTGGTGGAACATTTATTAATCATGCTAGGTTTTGTGGAATATAAGAAAGATTATAAGATATAACTTATATATAAGATATAACTCTTCAAAAACTTGAGATATTCCCAAAGAAAGTGAAGACAGATTGAAAGGAAAATTAGTCAAGGGAAGTAGGGTGGAGGGCATAGGTTGAGGAGGGAAGAAAATAGAGAAAACCTGACTTCTTGTCAGACTGCTGTCTTCCTCAGTTCTGGCTAGCGTTGCTGAGAAGCCGCTCTCATTCACCTGTGCTCAGTATTGTCCAGAGTGTAATGTAGCCGCCAGCATCCCAGCATTGATGCTCCCATGGCGACAGGTAGGATCAGCTGTAATGGACTCTCACTCGCAGTTTTTCTGCTTAGCCCAGAGCAGGCATGGGGGAGTGGCAGTTAAGAGACTTGCCACTGTTTCCTTCCCTTTCTTGCCACCATGGTGGTGTCGCAGGCCGCTATGTAAACTTCATTCCGCTATGGAATGCTTGGAACTTTCCCCTGTCATCAAGGAATAAGCTTTTGCTTTTTTAAATTTATGAAATGGAATTGATAGAATGTGTGTTTGGTATGGATTCCTTGAGAAGAACTTTAAAATGTTTATGGGGAAGGCTCTAATTCTTACGACTGGTTTTTATCAGTCTTAAAACGATTTTGTTAAATTTCACTTATTGTAGGTTGAGAAATATCTGTTTGTTCTAAGATTATTTAATTATATCATCTCAATTGCTTTTATGTTGGTGCAAAGTTTTCCTTAAATTTGTGTCCAACTTTGTCCAAGTATAGATTTGTGGAAATAGTTGTGAAATTCAGTTATTTTCCCTTGCTATGAAAGGGACAAAACCTAAGTATAAAGGTTTTTGTGAAAGCCACTAAAGGTAGCAAAGTTTTCTAAAAAGAAAGAAGTTTCTAAAAGTGGAAAAAGTTTTCTTTTTTCAGTAGACTTTTAACGTGATCTTCTGTAATAATTATTTTCATAAAAAGTTTGGCATGATTTTAGGAGATTAGAACTAAGTAAATAATGTATGAAACTGCATTTGAGCAAAGTCTGTTCTTTGCTGTGATCCTTGTGTTCTCCTTAGAAACAAACAAAAGTTTACTTTGGGGATTGAAGACGGCATAGATTTTTTCCTCTTTAAAATGTGTGTTTGTAGTTTTTTTTTGCATTGGCTAGTGATGGTTAATACTTTTCTCAGGTTATAATATATTTAACTTCCTTGGCAAAATAAATATATTCTTGCTGACTTTTATAAAGAAAAATGAAATCTTGTATGAGTTGGGGATGCTGTTTGGGATTATTTTAGGATGAATCTGGGTGATGGATACAGGATCAATGCATACTATAGTGCCTTTCATCTCTGTTTAAGAGCTGAAAAGGTACAAGGGGGCAGGTAAAAGGAGTCAGCCAGCAGACAGATTCTCCAGTCCTGTGGTGTATCTCTCTGCCTTACTGTTTATGTTAGGTCATGACTCTCCTAAAAGTTATTATTATTATTTGTGTGTATGCATGGGTCTTTTGGGGTATATTTCAAGCTACTTTACGTTTCCTCTGAGAAGACTAAGTGGTAAATCTTTGTATTCTCAGAAGCTGATTTAAATACCTATTGTTGCCAGTGGTAGAAAAGAGATGGGCCCTATAGGTTTCTGGAGTTTTGTATAAAGGTGACAAAGTGAGAAGGAACAGATGGGAAGAGGTAATATTGGTTTCGCTCACCAGTTTCTTACGTGTGTGTGTTATGGAGAGGGAAGATGGGTTGGTGTGGTAACGGAAGTCATAGATATAACTGAAAACTCCCCACTTCTCCCTCTTGCCCTACTCTAGGGGCATAGACTAGTTGGTTGGAAGTAGTGCCTTTAGGCATCTGTGGTTGCTGCAACTCCTTTCTCTCTGAAGAATTGGTGGGTTATGAGTAAAGAGTGGGCTTCCTGCTATGTCAGTATCCCTCCCTACTAAGTAAATCAGTGCAATTATTTCAGTTCTCCTAAAAATATAAAAACGATCAATTTTGGTTTCAGATTTTAAAGTGAGAGAAAACTATGGACTTTGGATTCAGATAGACTTGGGGTTGTATCTGGGCTTCACCATTACTCCTGTCTATCCTAGACACGTTGCTAGTAGTACCAGGACCTATTTTCTAGGTAGCTGTAGGAGTGAAGCTATTTTAAAGAGGAATCAGGTTATCTCTTGAATTGCTTCGAGGGCTGGCATTGCCGAGGAAGCAGCTGTGCAGCAGTCCACAGGTTCCCTGGATTCTCAGAAGCCCTGAGCCTCTTCACTGGCTAGTTTCTCAGGTCGTTTTCTGCTCCACCCTCTAACTACCCTTACATATATTTTAGTGGTACATACTGCATGTAAGCTCCTGGGTTAAAATATGGCTAATTTCCACTTTTATTTCTAGTTCATCCTTCAGACTACTTATTCTGATTTATTTGGATTTGGAATTAAATATCTTTCTCAGTTTGTACAATCTCTTTTTTCTTTTTTCGCCTAATAAAAATTATCAATCCTATAAACCAACTGTCAATATACCTGATTTCTGTGAACCTTACTTTCTTCATGTATAAAATGGGATTAGTAGTACCTAATCTCATAGAATTGTAGTAAGGCTAAATTAAAATATGTCAGCCTTTTGGCTCATAATCAGTTCTCACTGAGGGTTATCTTTCCTCCTTTCTTTCTCTCTTTTTTTTTTTCCAAGAACACAAATGGATTATTTGGCTACCTTTTCCACATTGTTTTTTTTCTTTATTATTGTGGTAAAATTGGTATACATTATATATATTTCAGGTATACAACATTATAATTTGATATTTGTATACATTACATGGTGATCACCACTGTAAGTCTAGATACTGTCCATCACCATATAACTGATCCCCTTCACTCATTTTGCCCTCCCTCCAACCCTCTTTCCCTCTGGTAACCACCAGTCTATTCTCTGTGTCTATGAGTTTTTGTTTTTTTTTTTTAGATTTCACATATAAGAGCAATCTTTGAGTATTTGTCTTTCTCTATCTGACTTATTTCACTTAGCATAATACCCTCAAAGTCCATCCATGTTGTTGAAAATGGCAAGATTTCCTTCTTTTTTATGGCTGCGTAGTATTCCGTGTGTGTATGTGTGTGTGTGTGTGTGTGTGTGTGTGTGTGTGTATCTCACATCTTCTTTATCCATTCATCCATTGGTGGACACTTAGCTTATTTCCATATCTTGGCTATTGTAAATAATGCTGCAATGAACATAGGGGTGCATATATTTTTTCAAATTAGTGTTTTCATGTACTTCAGATAAATACCCAGAAGTGGAATAGCTGGAACATATGGTAGTTCTATTCTTAATTTTCTGAGGAATCTCCATACTGTTTTCCATGGTGGGTGCACCAGTTTACACTCTCACTAACAGTGTGAGTTCCCGCTTCTCTGCATCCTCTCCTCCTTGCTCTTAAATTGAATTTGTTAGTATGATGGAAAGATAAGTTGTGGGTGGCCTTAGTTTAGATCAGTAATAATAAATAGGGGGCCAGTAAACACTCTTTTAAAAATTCAATTACTTTGGGGCCAGCCTGGTGGTGTAGTGGTTAAGTTCTCATGCTCCACTTTGGTGGCCCAGGGTTCACGGGTTCGTATCCCAGGTATGGACCTACACACTGCTCATCAAGCCATGCTGTGGTGGTGTCCCACATACAAAATAGAGGAAGATCGGCACAGATGTTAGCTCAGGGACAATCTTCCTCACTTAAAAAAAAAAAATTCAATTACTTTGTTATGGTCTTTGCTAAATTATATTTTAAAAAATACTATAGTGGCAGATACATTTGTGCCCCCCCTCAAATATCAGTCAATTAACAGATACTGATCACTACTTTTTGTAACACATAGTGTTGCTTGCTGAGACAATACAGAGCAGTATTTTCAGGAAAGTGGAAGTCTTTTTAAGTTAGTTGTTTGAAATGTGAAATGCCTTTTCCCTCAGGAAATATTGATATAAATGATGCCCAGGTTACCCATCTACCCCATCAGAACCTATTTTACTTGTAGGTAATTGAGTTACGGTACTCTAGTACTATAGTACCTGAGAACTATTTATAACATTGTTTCTATGGAGAAACACATTCAGAATTAAAATCTTATACACCAGGATATATCTTGCCTTGTCATAGTTTTCTAAAGGGGAACAGGCTCCTCAGGTCCAGGGCACTGGCCAGGGGTCTGAGGCATTAGAAACTAGAGTAGAGATTGGGGGAGATTAGCCATAGTGTCAGAGGTTAGGGGATTTTATGGCAGCCAGAGGCAGGAATAGAAGTTGTATTATGCGAGCAATGAGGATTGGGAGCAAGCTCTTTTCCTGGGAAGAAAAAAGGAGGGAGGGTGACAATAAAGGAGCTAAGGCAGGCTGGGGGACCTGGGAGGCAGCTGGTGAGGTATCAGGTAGTAACCAGGTAAATGAGGAATGGAGGCACTTGGCCAGTCAGTAGCTATCTTGAATCAGTGGAGAGAGCCAGTGGACAGGGTAATCTAAGGTGATATGGTTCGTAAAACAGGGAAAGCCCATAATTAGGGTTTTGATACAATAGCACATTATAGCAAAGAATTTAGCGTAATTGGGCAAAGGAGTTTAGTTACTTCAAGTACCAGTAGATTATCATAATGACATAGTCTCACATATTATTATTCTGTTACTTTGGCCTTGTCCCTCTTTTTCTGGTGACATAAGCGATTCACTTTTTTTTTTTAAAAATTGGCACCTGAGCTAACATCTGTTGCCAATCTTTTTATTTTTTTCATCTTCTTCCCAAAGCCCCCCAGTATATAGTTGTATATTCTTGTCATAGGTCCCTCTAGTGTCTGCTATGTGGGACTCTGCCTCAGCATGGTCTGATGAGCGGTGCCATGTCCATGCCCAGGATTTGAACCAGCGAAACCCTGGGCTGCCTAAGCGGAGCTCGTGAACTTAACCACTTGGCTATGGCGCTGGCCCTGGCTATTCACATTTTTAATATAGATCTTTGACTTAAATAATAAATAGACAAAAAACCAATCAGAACAATGCGAAGTCAAGATGAGGTAGCACTTTAACGGATATAAATTAGAGTTAATAGGCTGCATGTTGAAAGGATGAAGATTATTATTTAAAACCATAATTCTATTTTATTATTACAGGCAGTATGTAATGGGATGAGATAAACTGATAAAATATAAAGTTGGTTTGTAAGCTTTTTAGCGTACTTAGCAGCTTAGTAATTTCAAAGTTTGAATGGGCTATATTTTTAGAAGAATGTTCTAATTAATTGGAAATTCTACAGTTTGCAGATTTTACTGATGTTATTAGATAATATAGCATTCAAATAGTAGAAAGTAAATTAGCATTTGAAACAAAATGACTGCAAAGGATTAAAATTTGCCCAAGATAATGCTGGGTATTCTTGACAGTAAAATAATATCATAATAAGAAAAAGATAGTTGCAAATCTTATTTGCAGAGTAATAAGTAACTGAGGTTTGGGTACAAGCTGTTCTGTCACCTTTTTTTCTCTGTATGTTCATTCTAATTTAAAAAAGCTTTTTTTTCTTCTAGATTGTCTGCCTTTCTGATAAGTTTGCTGTACCACCTTATATTAAAATAATCTGATTAATATGCCTAAATTTATTTGTTGTTTTGGTATTTGGATGTTGCTGGCATGGTGTTCACTTTAATCTTTTCTTCCTCAGAATTCTTAAAGTTAGCTATTTTTAATCCAATAGAAAAATAGGCTAAATAGTTAAACAAGAACTTTAAAAAAATGAAATATTAATGACCAATAAATAAAAAAGATGCTCAATTATATTAATGACCAGAGAAATATAAAATAAAACCACATTAAGATATATGTTTTTTGCCTACCATATTGGTAGCAGTATTAAGTAGTTACAATGATGTAGAATACTGGAACTGTCATATAGTGCTAGTGGAATTGTAAATTATTATATTACAACATTGAGGAAAACAATTTGTTTATCTAGTGTAGTTAAAATACACATACCTTATTACCCAATAACTTCACTCCTAGTTATAGATGCTATAGCAGTGCTTCTCAACCCCCAATTGATGTAATTCTCCCTTGTATAAGTTATTCTATAGACTCCTTTACTATCCTAAACTGAAATTCATAGATGATATAACCTATTTACATGCATCATTAAAAAAAGTCATTATAATCCATCCCTTACCTTACTATAAAAAATTTTAAAAAGTAGTTTATAGTGAAATAACATGTAAATGTATAAGAATCAGGCATTTTTGCTATAATATCTAAATGCTACTCAGGTCATTGATGCATACCTAATTGTTGAAGCTGTAATTGAAATGAGTCTTAGCGTGTTGTTTTGGATAGCAGTGAGTTAACCATTGTTTTTTTGTGTTGTGCTAAATCTACACCCATAGTCTGTGTGAGCTGATTAACTTGTGGGCTTCACGATTCAATAGGAGATTCTGAAGAGAAATTTTAATTGTTCTCCAAATTCTTACCTTGAATTCAACATAAATGTGAAGGTTGTTAGTATGCTAAGTAATATTTTTATCCTGTCATTTGGTTTTTCATTTCACTTCTGTTTCTCCCATTGCTTATCCTATTTGTTGTTTCTCTTCCTTATGTCCTGTGTATTTTCAGTCTTTTTTCTACCATTTGCCAAAAGTAGGTCTCTATTCCACAACTGCAGCAGTTTGTGATTCCACAAAGACTGTTTGTACTTGTTTATCTGTTTTTCTTCTTCTTATCTGGGACTGTCTTTCTATCTGTTCAGTTATACATGGTATGTAGGTTCATACTCAGAATTTTCCCAGAAGGCATAAGGAATCCTTTATTATATAAACAATTGCCCAATTAAGTTATTAATAATTTGAAATGCTTTAGTTTTCCTCTAAAACAAGAATTAACAATTCAGTGGGCTTTATGGAATTGAGATTCCCATTGTTATGCATTTTTTGTTCATATATTAGCATTTTTTTTAAAGATTTTATTTTTTTCCTTTCTCCCCAAAGCCCCCGAGTACATAGTTGTATATTCTTCGTTGTGGGTCCTTCTAGTTGTGGCATGTGGGACACTGCCTCAGCATGGTTTGATGAGCAGTGCCATGTCCGCGCCCAGGATTCGAACCAACGAAACACTGGGCCGCCTGCAGCGGAGCACGCAAACTTCACCACTCGGCCACGGGGCCAGCCCCCATATATTAGCATTTTATAAGTTCATTTATTTAGCATTTTATATTTTTAGTATAAATTCACTCTGCTTTTATAAAACTTAGATCAGGGATTGTGTGTGATATATTCACTCTTGAATCTTTGGAATCTGTGTAGTACAGTGCTTGGATCAAAGTGGTCTCTTAATAAATTATTGAGTAAATACAACAGTTTATTTGAATTTGTTATTTTAATGACATTAACAACAATTAAAGGCTGTGCTGTTTGTTCTGATAAAGTTTTCTCAGTACTAGAAGATTTTAAACTTTCTTCTTAGGCAAATTGTTATTTGAAATATAAAGTTAAACTTTGTGGACTATTTGTTTTCATTATCTAAAATCTTGGATCCATTCTGATTCTCCTTCCCATAACTATGTATAATTTAATGAATAAGTGATGGAAAATAATATTTATATGAGTAATTATTCAAATAAATTGGTTTTTCATGAAATATTTGAGTATCTATTATAATCCAGGCATAGTGCTGAGGATACATTAGAGAATAAAATTTTTCCCTTTTGCCCAAGAAATTTATAATTTTGGAGGAGACAGATAAGAAAACACTAGTTTCAACATTATGTAATCAATGCCATGACAGAGTTAAGCACAGAGTGCTGGAGGAGCACCTAGCCTATACTTGGAGTCTGGGAATGCTCCTTGGTAATTTTGTGCTAGTGTAAATCTGAAAGACAGATAGGAGCTGGCTGAGTGAAGGAGAGGGAAGGGAGTGGAGAAGGGCATTTGGCCTGGGGAAACAATGTGTAGGAAGGCCCAGAAGTAAGAGAGAGCACCAGTGCTCTTAGTTTTATGAACAACTATGGAGGAGTGCATTGCATTAATTCTCTTCAAGCCTACCAGATTAATTAGTTATTATAACAGCAATATGTAAATTTCTGTTGTGTTAAGCAACTGAAATTTTGGGGTTTATTTACTGCAGCAGCTAGGGTTACCCTCACTAACATGTGAAGAATAGAGGTGCTGTTCAAAGTTGAAAAAAAAGTTGGTGTTAAGAATAATTTTTAAAGTAAACAATAGATGAATTAAAAATGATCATTTGAGTATAAGAAGATGGAGAGGGAAGATGGAGATGGAACTGTAAGTGAGCTATATAGTTTCATCTGTTAGAAAATCAGTAATGTTTAAAGTTGGTAAGTCAAGAATAGTGATATAAACACTTAGAGATATAAAATAATCAGAAGAATCAAAAACACAAAAAGTTAAAAGTATTGGTATATGAAGAAGGGGAGGGATGGATCAGAGGATTGATTATAATCTCTATGTTATTTTGTTTTTTAACAATATAAATATATTATTTTGATTAAAAAAATTAAACTAGATTAAGACATACTATACATCTACTAGAAAGGCCACAATTAAGAAGACTGATTATACCATTGTTGGTGAGGATATGGAGTAACTGGTGTAGGTGAAAGGATAAAATGGTACAGCCACTTTGGTGAAAAGTTTGGGAGTTTCTGATGAGTTTATATGTATACCTACAGTATGACCCAGCATCCATTTCCAGGTATATATATCCAAGAAGGTTTATATATCCAAGGTCATAGGCCTGTGACCACAGAAAACTTGTAAAGAATGTTCATAGCAGTTTTATTCATAATAGCTCCAAACAGGAAACAGTCCAAATGTCCATCAATAGAATAAACAATTTTTGGTATATCTGCAGGAAGAATTACTACTCAACTCTAAAAAGGAAAACATACATATAGTAACATGGATGAATCTCAGAAACTTTAAGTTGAGTAAAAGAGGCCAGACTCAAAAGAGTACATGTGGGTATGATCTCATTTACATGAAATTCAGGAAAAACAGAAATATCTATTATGATAGAAATTGGAATGGTGATTGCATGGAGTGTGGGAAGGGTTAAGTGGAAAGGGGCACATGAGAACTTTATGGAAATGGGGTGATGGAAATGTTCTGTGTCTTGATCTGGTTGATGGTTACATAGGTGTATATGTTTGTCAAAATTCAAGCCAGTCACTTAAGACTTGTGCATTTTACTGTATGTAAATTGTACCTCAGTAAAGTACTAGTAGTATAAAAAATTACGAAATAAAGATTAGAGAGTGTGGTGCATTAAAGGAGTGAAAGATGTCTCATATAGTCGGGTTGAGAGGAAGAGTTGGGAGTAGAATTGTTGAAGTACTAAGCTGGGGCCATCTTGAATGACTTTGTAAATTACTAAGGATTATCTTAAGAACATCAGGAAGGCATTGAAAGTTTTTAACAGAGAATATTGTTTGAATTTTAAAATCATCTTAGCCTTCTGAGTGGATTGGAGTGGGGCAAGAATGGATGTAGGAAGACCTGTTAAGAAGCTTTTGCTGAAGCCAAGGTAAAAGGTGATAGTGGTTGATATTAGAGCATAACAGAGGGGTTGGAGGGAAGTATTTGAAATTTAAGAGATTTTTTTGGAAGCAGACAAGGTTGACCACAGTGTTTCTCTGTTGATCAACTAGGTGGATGATGGCACTATTTACTAAGCAAAAGAGCAGAGATGGGCAGGAGGGGGCTGATTAGGTGAAGATGGTGACCTGAATGTCACAGATTTGATTGCTTAGTTTTGGGAAAGATACAGAAGATCATATAATATTAACACTATAATTAGAAATATAATAAATGTAAAATTTTAAGGAATTATTACAGCCTAAATGATTACATATCCCTTTCTGCTCAAGCTATTCATTATCCCTTCTTCTGTTTCCTCTTTATGAAGACATAGATGATTTGTCATTCAGTCTATACAAAATACAACTACTGAACATTGGATAGCCTATACAAATAGGAAAGAAAAATAGTTGGGTGGGTATTATTCAAGAGAACGGTTTTCAGTGTAACTCCATATTTAATTGTAATAGCCAACCATTACTATTGTATTTATGTATTACGTGTATTTATTGAGGTGTTTGTTTTAAAAAAAATTTTTTTAATGGCCTTATCAACCATATAGCATTGAAATAACCAGTTAGATTCTTTCATGGGAAACTGCAAAGCCCTGTTCTATTCTTTTCTAAAAATTGAGATATAGTTCACATACCATAAAATTCATCCTTTGAAAGTGTATAATTCATTGATTTTTAGTATATTCACACAGTTGTGCAACCAACATTACTATCAAATTCTACAACAATTTCATCACTCCAGAAAGAAACCCTGTACTCTGTACTAGTCATTTCCCTTTCCCTCTTCCTCTCAGCCCCTAGCAACCACTAATCTACTTTCTGTCTTTATGGATTTGCCTATAACCTTATGTTAGCCTGTCTCCAACATCATCACAACTGGTCGTTCTATAATCCAGAGATTCTCAAACTTTATGGGCCTACATGTCACCTGGGGATCTTGTTAAAAATGCAGATTCTCATTGAGTAGGTCTAGGGTAGAGCCTAATACTTTGAATTTCTAAGAAACTCTCAGGTAATGCCAGTGCTGCTGGTCCAAAGATGTCACTGAGTAGTAAGGCTCAAAGATGTCTCAGAATCAGAAGAAATTTAACTATAAACATAAATGAATTGTTAAATAGCAGCTGGCACTAATCTGGGGGAAATTCATCTATTGAGTTTACTTAGCAGTATTTCTTTGTTAATTATATTTGAAAGTGATCATTTCTCCCCTACATCCTATCTACATTTATGAGACAGCTTATTATGGGCTTATTTGTACCCATAATTAGGTTAATGACATCAAATAGTTAAGAAGCTGAGTTAGAACTTGTTCTTTAAGTATGACTTTGTTTTTATTTAAACATCTCATATTCAGGTCTAACTGCTTTTTGAAAGAAATTTCCCTAGAAACTTCATATTAGTGTATTATTGACAAACTCAGATCCATTCTCTATCCATCTAGTTCTGGGTAGGTGTGGGCTTCCTTGCACTGTCTTTGGGTTGATTAGACTTGTTAGGAAGTAAAACAGACACTGTTGCTACCTCCTTTGGTAAGTTAGCCAGGTTAAGCTGAACACAGAAAAACGTTTTGAGAATTCATTAAGATTCTTCCCTACCCCACAATTAATTTAAGCATAATAAATCCCATCAGGAGACCCTGGATTTGGCTAAGACTCCTGATGAATTCAGAAATGGGGACATAGTTACCCCCAGTAGGCTTGTGTTATACCAGCACAGAGCCTTTGTCACGTCAGTGGAGGCCTGTTTCCCGAGCTATTTTATTCCCAGGACAATTACGTCTCTCTTTCTGGAACCCAGTTAGTAACCTGCTATGTAACTCTATGGATTAATATTTCCAAATTAAAAGAAACTCTGGTTAAGTATTTTTTGCCATTACCCTTTATCCTAGTGTAAAAGTATCTTAATATCTATCTGCTTAGTATGAGTAGACATTTAATCAAGTATTTATTTAGTCCTGTAAGCAATGGTTTGAGGGAGGCAAGTTTAATTAATGGTAAAAAAAGGTGAGTTTTTGTGTCTGACAAATTTAGGTTCCTGTCCTAGCTCTTACACTCAATGACTCTGTGACTTTGCATAAATTACTGATCTCTCTTTCTTCATCTGTAAAAATAGAGATAATGATATTATTTACCTAATTGGGCTTTGGAAGATGAAGTGAGCTAATGCATGGAAAGACTTAGCATGTGGTATATAGGGTTCATTAAATATTAGATTCTATTATTATTATTCAGTAAGTATGTATTGGCTGTTCTATATGCTAGGCACTGTAAGTCTGTTGGGGAAGATAGTTAATAAGCAAATAATTCACACAAACAAATATTTGCACAATATGACAAGAAGTAAGGAGAAGCACAGTACTATGGCAGAATAACAAGGGAATCTCATCTAAATTTAGGTTGTCAAGGAGGATTTCCCAAGGAGGTAATGCTTGTGCAGGGATCTGAAGGATGAGTAGGCGCTAACTAGGCAAAGAGCGGAGGGAATGTTGTGTGCAAGCGTGAGGTAGCATGGCACATTTGAGGGTACAGAAGATGCCAATGTGCCTGGAATGACGAGTGAGGATGAGAGTGGCCTGAGAGAGAAAGATCCCTTAACCAGGACCGGCACATAGTTCTGTGTAGGCTGTTCAAGATTTTGAGCTTTAGCAGGGGAATGGCATAATCAGGGTTTTTTTTTGTCCTGCCTTTTCTCCCCAAATCCCCTCAGAACATGGTTGAATACTTTAGTTGTGGGTCCTTCTACTTGTGGCATGTGGGGACCCTGCCTCAGCGTGGCCTGACGACCGGTGCCATGTTAGTGCCCAGATGCGAACCAGTGAAACCCTGGGCCGCGGAAGCGGAGTGTGCGAACTTAACCACTCTGCCACTGGGCGGCCCCTGTTTTTTTAAAAATTACGCTATGACTGTAGTGTAGATAGATGAAAGTAGAGATGGGGAAGAAGGTATCAGAAAAGTAGTTATAAAAACATTGTAGAAATCCAGGCTAGGAAAGATAGAAAGAAGTGGAAAAAATTGAGAGGTATTTCTGAGGTCAAACTGATAGAAATTGAGGAATTGGATATGGGCAGTGAGGAAAAGAGGTGGCAAAGATTTCTCGATTTCTCTGGCTTTAGCAGCTAGTGGTGGCTCCTTTTGAAAAAGAAATTCTAGAAGAGAACTAGCTTGCAGAGGGGAGGGAGAGTCTTTTTCTTTTTTTTTGACATGTTGAGTTTGAGATGCCTTAGAGACATCTAAGAGGAGAAGAGAGGAGGGAGACACTGATGATCTGGATGATGAAGATGATTGTACAACAGCAATATGTGACATGGTTCTTTCCCTCACCAAGCTTATCTGCTGGTGGGAGGGATGACACATTTTCGAGTATAGTTATTACTACAAGGCTGTGAATGGATACGTTCTTAAGGAATAGCACAGTAAGTGGTGTGAGGCCACTTTGGACATGGTGTTCTCAAAGTTTCATAGATAAAGACGTAGTTAAGATGGGTTTTAAAAGATGAGTAGTGTGGGAGGGAGGAGAAAGTATTCTAACAGTAAAGTGGAAAGAAAAGGTAGTGAAAAGGAGGGGGTGGCAAGGGTCTCCAAGGTCAGTTGCTAATCATAGAACAATTTAGTATTCATCATGGCTCAACCGAGAATCTTTTGTACCTCAGTTAATTTTTATAATATGTTTTGATATCTTCGTGAGAAATTGTCTTATATAACATAATTCAATCTCTCATGTTTCTGCCTTTCCCACTTATTGAAAAGTTCATATTATTTAAACTCAGTATTATATTGTTGACATATAATATGGTTATTAATACTGTTCAGATATGTTGCTTAATAATGGTTATCCTTTCCAGCTTGATATCTTAGGGGAAAAATGGCATCTGATTTAATTTATATAAGAGTACCTTGTAGACCTTATGGAATTATGCAAATGCAAAGTATTATTGTTCTTAATCCTTCCATATATTCCATGTTACTCTTCAAAATCTAAAAATAAATATTTTTTGCTCTATAGCAAAAGGCCTGCAGTCAGTGGACTTTTTTCCTCCTAAATCTTTGTCTCACTCTCAGGTCTGAACAGCTGGTTCTCCATAGGCAGGTTTCATTTTGGAAGTGTTTAGTGCTCTTTCTTCCTCGTCAATTATGGTGTGTTTGCTGTAAAAAAGATATATGGTTCTTTATTAATACAGATGAAATAAACTTAAACCACTAGGTTAAAACATTTTTCTAAATTGCAATTAAAATAAGATTTAAGGAAAAAAGCCAGTTAGGTGTCTATAATTAGGTATGGATCATTTTCAGGCCTTACCCTAGCAGTTATTACTTAATCAATTCCCCCTGCCCCATTTTCTCCAGGCTTGAGTTGAAGGAACACTTACACTTTGATTCTGAGGGCTTTCCAGGATTATGAATGGGGTTAGTCCTTTAATAGTTTTACCTCACATCAGAGCCCTTTCTTTTTTTTTTAAATTAAATTCCTTTATTCATTCATTCAACAAATCTTTTGGTGGACCTAGGATGGACAGGACAAATGCCTGATGGAAAATATTTTGAGATACTTACAGAAAGTGTGTGGGACATTATCATAGGAGCTAATGACTCCAGTATTTTTCCCACTAAATATGTTCTTGAGATCTATGGGTATGTACAATACTGTGTCCAAATAGGACTGAAACATCTTACACATGGTTCACGAAGTGTGATAGCATAGGAGTCAATGCTCAGCAATTTTTCTTTTTCCTTCATGCTCGTCAAAGGTCATAGTGGTGACTCAGAGTTGACTCCATTCTTACTATAGAAGTTGCATCATCCATCTCTTTCGGCAGGGCTTGTAATACAGCCGAAACACTGACCCTTCTTTAGATTGCATCAGTCCGTTTATCAAGATAGAAATCACCATTCGGCCACCTTACAGCTTCATGTCATTTCAAGCAAATTTTCCATATATATCACAGTCCATTTCCATTAAAAACAGCTCTCAATTTCAGCCTCACCCTTGATTGATGTGGTAACTATTGCAACTCTCCTTTGTCTAAGATTTAGGAAAGTGATATCTGGCTAACTCCCAAAGGGGATTGAGAGTATATTGGTGGTTATAGTTTCTTTTTAAAACCAAGTATATTAGGAGTATTATGTATTATAGTATATTCTGAAGTATGGTCATTTATGGGTTGAATAGGAAAGTGCATAGATAAATCGAGTTTGCTGAATGTTAAATGCCAATAATAGTATCAATGCCGTTATCAATATTTAACTATGTGCTAGATACCATGCTAAATGCTTTATGTGCATTATATTTTTTAAAAAATTGTGTGTGTTTTATTTCCATAGACTTTCTTTTCCTCCAAAGAAAAGTTTTTTAGTTTAATTATACAGCATGAATTAAATTTCAGTAGTGATTAATTGTATAAGTAACAGCTTTCAGCTAAACTGCCCAGGCAATGCTTAGCAGCCTGAAATTGCTAAAACAGAAACCACTTTCTTAGCAAAGTAGAATATTTACAACAACATTTAATTAAGATACTTTCAAATAAGTGCATAATGCTTTAATGAAAAGTCTTCCTTTTTTTTTTTAACACCACGTAAGTATGCCCCTTCACCCCTTGTGCCCACTCTCCATCCCCCTTCTCCTGGTAACCACTAATTTGTTCTCTTTGTCTGTAAGTTTGTTTATATTCCACATATGAGTGAAATCATTTGGTGTTTGTCTTTCGCTGTCTGGCTTATTTTGCTTAACATGATGCCGTCAAGGTCCATCTGTGTACGAATGCGACGATTTTGTCTCTTTTTTTTTTTGGCTAAGTAGTATTCCATTGTATATGTATACCACATCTTCTTTATTCAGTCGTCAGTCCATGGGCACTTGGGTTGATTCTACATCTTGGCTATTGTGAATAATGCTGCAATGAATATAGGAGTGCATAATTCTCTTTGAATTGTTGATTTCAAGTTCTTTGGGTAAATACCCAGTAGTGAGATAGGTGGGTCATATGGTATTTCTATTTTTAATTGTTTGAGAAATCTCCATACTGTTTCCCACAGTGGCTGTAGCAGTTTGCATTCCCACCAGCAGTGGATGAGGGTTCCCTTTTCTCCACAACCTCTCCAACATTGGTTGTTTTTTGTCTTGGTGATTATAGCCGTTCTAACGGGTGTAAGATGATAGCTAAATGTAGTTTTGATTTGCATTTCCATGATGATTAGTGTTGTTGAGCATCTTTTCGTGTGCCTATTGGCCATCCGTATATCTTCTTTGGAAAAATGTCTGTTGATATCTTGTGCCCACTTTTTGATTAGGTTTTTTTTTGTAGTTCATTTGTGTGAGTTCTTTATATATTATGGAGACTAACCCCATATCAGATATGTGATTTGCAAATATTTTCTCCCAGTTGGTGGATTGTTTTTCATTTCGATCTTGGTTTCCTTTGCCTTCCAGAGGCTCTTTAGTCTGATGAAGTCCCACTTCTTTATTTTTTCTTTTGTTACCCTTGCCTGAGTAGACATGGTATTTGAAAAGATCCTATAAGACATTACTGAAAGAAATTGATAATGACATAAAGAAATGGCAAGATATTCCATGCACATGGATTGGAAGAATAAACATAGTTAAAATGTCCATACCACCTAAAGCATCCTACAGATTCAACACGATCCGAATTAGAATCCAATGACATTCCTCACAGAAATAGAACAAAGAATCTTAAAATTCATATGGGGCAGCAAAAGACCCCAAATAGCCAAAGCAATCCTGAGAAACAGGAACAAAGCTGGTGGCACTGCAATCCCTGACTTCAAAATATATTACAAAGCTTTGGTAATCAAAACAGCGTTGTACTGGTACAAGAACAGACACACAGATCAGTGGAACAGAATTGAAAGCCAAGAAATAAAACCACACATCTATGGACAGCTAATCTTCGACAAAGGAGCCAGGAACATACAATGGAGAAAGGAAAGCCTCTTCAATAAATGGTGCTGGGAAAACTGGATAGCCACATGCAAAAGAATGAAAGTAGACCTTAATTATCTTTCCCTTTCTCCATGCACAAAAATAAACTCAACATGGACCAAAGACTTGAAGGTAAAACCTGAAACCATAAAACTTCTGGAAGAGAATATAGGCAGTATACTCTTTCACATCAGACTTAAAAGGATCTTTTCGAATACCGGAGTCCTTTCTTTATCTCTTGGGAGAAGGACCTGATTGCATCTGTTTATTCTTACCCAAGACAGCTGGTGTTAATTTGCCTTCCCTAGTACTCTGCTATTATCTCCTAAAGTATCTCCTAATACGTTCCCTCCCAAGTACAGAAAGAAAAAAGTATGTGAAGGTCTGTTGCAGCATGATTATGATAGTTGTATTGTGAAATACTAGGATTATCTTTTTTCCTTAGTTTTTCTTTACCTCATTGTTCTTTAAAGCTACTGGTGTTTTAACATGATATTAAAATGTTCCCATAGCAACACCCTACCAGTTTCTTATGGCAAACACCGCATCTTTTACAAGTTGGGTTGAAAAAGAGAAATACTTTCTGAGAGAGTTTATTTATAAAATCAAGCCAACAGAACATAACTGCTTATTTTTAAAAAAGCATTTTCAAGCAGAATGTAACAAAGGATTTTACACATCGATGTAAAGTGAGCTTCCCAATGAATTTTTTGCTTATGTAAAGTTTATCTTTGACTTTGTATTAAATCACCATTTTTTTCCTCATAATTAGACTTGAATAGCTTAAATAAAAAAGTAAATACTGCCAAGTTTCAGTTAAATAATTTCTATGTTCTATTTAAAGGTGCATAATATCTGTACCCAGAAGTTTATAGGCTGTTTATAAAACTGTTAAAGGCAATGCCCATAATACCCTTGTAATGATTTTCCAACCTCTTAGTCTGCATGATGGATTTAGTTAGGATCTTCTCTGTTCGTCTGATTTTTTTTTTAAAGATTTATTTTATTCCTTTTTCTCCCCAAAGCCTCCCGGTACATAGTTGCACATTCTTAGTTATGGGTCCTTCTAGTTGTGCCATGTGGAACGCTGCCTCAGCATGGCCTGATGAGTGGTGCCATGTCGGCACCCAGTATCCAAACTGGTGAAACCATGGGCCACTGCAGCGGAGCATGGGAACTTAACCACTTGGCCACGGGGTTGGCCCCTGATTTTTTCTTTTTTTTTTTATTGCGGTAACATTGGTTTATAACATTATATAAGTTTCAGGTATACATCATTATATTTCGATTACTGTGTAGATTACATCATGTTCACCACCCAAAGACTAATTACAATCCATCACCACACACATGTGCCTGATCACCACTTTCATCCTCCTCCCTCCCCCTTTGCCCTCTGGTAACCACCAGTCCAATCTCTGTCTCTATGTGATTGATTGTTGTTGTTTTTATCTTCTAATTATGCGTGAGATCATACGTATTTGACTTTCTCCCTCTGACTTATTTCACTTAGCATAATACCCTCAACGTCCATCCGTGTTGTCACAAATGGCCAGGTGTTATCATTGCTTATGGCTGAGTAGTATTCCATTGTGTAGATATACCACATCTTCTTTATCCATTCATCCTTTGATGGGCACCTAGGTTGCTTCCAAGTCTTGGCTGTTGTGAATAATGCTGCAATGAACATAGGGGTGTGTATATCTTTATGCTTTTGTGTTTTTATGTTCTTTGGATAAATGCTAGCAGTTTAATAGCTGGGTTGTATGGTAGTTTACGCTTTTTTTTTTTTTTTTAGAGATTTTATTTTTCCTTTTTCTCCCTAAAGCCCCCTGATACATAGTTGTGTATTTTTAGTTGTGGGTCCTTCTAGTTGTGGCATGTGGGACGCCGCCTCAATGTGGCTTGGTGAGCGGTGCTGTGTCCTTGCCCAGGATCTGAACCAGTGAAACCCTGGGCCACTGCAGCGGAGCATGTGAACTTAACCACTCAGCCACTGGGCCAGCCTGGTAGTTCTATTCTTAATTTTTGAGGCATCCCCATATTGTTTCCCATAGTGGTTGTACCAGTTTGCACTCCTGCTGGCAGTATATGAGAGTTCCCTTCTCTCCACATCCTCTCCAACACTTATTGTTTCCTGTCTTTTTAATTATAGTCATTCTGATAGGAGTGCAGGTAGTTTTGATTTGCATTTCCCTGGTAGCTGATGATGTTGAACATCCTTTCACGTGCCTGTTGGCCATCTGTATATCTTTGGAGAAATGTCTGTTCAGATCTTTTGTTCATCTTTTAATGGGGTTGTTAGTTTTTTTGTTGTTGAGATACGTGAGTTCTTTATATATTTTGAATATTAACCCCTTATCCGATATATGGTTTGCAAATGTCTTCTCCCAGTTGTTAAGCGGTCTTTTCGTTTTGTTGATGGTTTGCTTTGCTGTGCAGAAGGTTTTTAGCTTGATGTAGTCCCATTTGTTTACTTTTTATGTTCTTTTCCTTGCCCAGTCAGACATGGCACTTGAAAATATGCTGCTAAGAGTGATGTTGAAGAGCTTACTGCCTATGTTTTCTTCTAGAAATTTCATGGTTTCAGGTCTTACTTTCAAGTCTTTAATCCATTTTGAGTTACTTTTTGTGCACAGTGTAAGATGATGGTCTACTTTCATTCTTTTGCATGTGGCTGTCCAGTTTTCCCAGCACCATTTATTGAAGAGACTCTCCTTTCTCCATTGTATGTTCTTGGCTCCTTTGTCGAAGATTAGCTGTCCATAGATGTGTGGGTTTATTTCTGGGCTCTCAATTCTCTTCCATTGATCTGTGTGTCTCTTTTTGTGCCAGCGCCATGCTGTTTTGGTTACTATGGCTTTGTAGTATATTTTGAAATTAGGGGAGAGTGATACCTCCAGGTTTGTTCTTGTTTCTCAGGATTGCTTTGGCTATTCGGGGTTTTGTGTTATTCCATATAAATTTTAGGATTCGTCTATTTCTGTGAAAAATGTCTTTGGAACTTTGATAGGGATTGCATTGAATCTGTAGATGGCTTTAGGAAGTATGGATATTTTAACTATATTAATTCGTCCAACCCAAGAGCATGGACTATCTTTCCATTTCTTTGTGTCTTCTTCAATTTCTTTTAACAATGTTTTATAGTTTTCAATGTACAGACTTTTCACTTCTTTGGTTAAGTTTATTCCTAGGTATTTTATTCTTTTTGTTGCAATTGTAAATGGGAGTATATTCGTAATTTCTCTTTCTGCTACTTCATTGTTAGTGTATAGAAACACAACTGATTTTTGTATGTTGATTTTGTATCTGGCAACTTCACTGTGTTCATTTATTATTTCTAAAAGTTTTTTTGGTGGGGTCTGGCCCAGTGGCAGAACGATTGAGTGCACACGTTCTGCTTTGGCAGCCCAGGATTTGCTGGTTCGGATCCTGGGTGCAGAGATGACACCGCTTGGCAAGCCATGCTGTGGTAGGCGTCCCACATATAAAGTAGAGGAAGATGGGCATGGATGTTAGCTCAGGGCCAGTCTTCCTCAGCAAAATAAGAGGAGGATTGGCAGCAGGTGTTAGCTCAGGGCTAATCTTCCTCAAAAAAAAAAGTTTTTTGGTGGTTTTTTAGGGCTTTCCATATATAAAATCATGTTATCTGCAAGTAGTGATGATTTCACTTCTTCCTTTCCAATTTGAATCCCTTTTATTTCTTTTTCTTGCCTGATTGCTCTGGCTAGAACTTCCAATACTATGTTAAATAGGAGTGCTGAAAGTGGGCATCCTTGTCAGGTTTCTGTTCTTAGAAGGCTAGCTTTCAGTTTTTCTCCATTGAGAATGATATTAGCTGTGGGTTTGTCATATATGGCCTTTATTATGTTGAGGTATTTTCCTCTATACTCATTTTATTCAGAGTTTTTATCATAAATGGATGCTGTATCTTGTCAAATGCTTTGTTGGCATCTATTGAGATGATCATGTGATTTTTATTCTTCATTTTCTTAATGTGGTGTATCACATTGATTGATTTGCACATGTTGAATTATCTCTGCATCCCTGGAGTAAATCCCACTTGATCATGGTGTATGTATTGTTTTATTCAATTTGCTAGTATTTTGTTGAGGACTTTTGCATCAATGTTCATCAGTGATATTGGCCTGTAATTTTCTTTTTTTGTGTTGTCCTTGTCTAGTTTTGGATCAGGGTAATGTTGGCTTCATAGAATGAGTTAGGATGCTTCCCCTCCTCTTCAGTTTTTTGGAAGAGTTTGAGAAGGATGGGTATGAGGTGTTCTTTGAATGTTTGGTAGAATTCACTAGGGAAACTCTCTGGTCCTGGACTTTCATTCTTTGGGAGGTTTTTGATTGCTGTTTTGATCTTCTTACTGGTGATTGATCTATTCAAATTCTCTATTTCTTCTTGATTCAGTTTTGGAAGGTTATATGAGTCTAAGAAATTATCTGTTTCTTGTAGATTATCCAATTTGTTGGTGTATGGCTTTTTGTAGTCTTATCTTATAATCTTTGTATTTCTAGGTGTCTGTTGTAATTTCTCTGCTTTCATTTCTAGTTTTATTTAGCATTCTCTCTTTTTTTCTTGGTGAGTCTAGCTAAAGGTTTGTCAATTTTGTTTATCTTTTCAAAGAACCAGCTCTTGGTTTCATTGATCTTTTTCTATTGTTTTCTTAGTCTCTATTTCATTTATTTCTGCTCTGATTTTTCTTATTTCCTTCCTTCTACTGGTTTTGGGCTTTGTTTTTTCAGTACCTTTAGATGCACTGTTAAATTGTTTATTTGAGATTTTTCTTGTTTGTTGAGGTAGGCCTGCATTGCTATACACTTCCCTCTTAGAACTGCTTTTGCTGTATCCCATAAATTTTGGCATGTCATATTTTCATTTTCATTTGTTTCCAGGTATTTTTTGATTTCTTCTTTCATTTCTTCATTGATCCAGTTGTTGTTCAGTAGCATTTTGTTTAATCTCCACATATTTGTAGCTTTTCCAGTTTTCTTTTGGTAGTTGATTTCTAGTTTCATACCTTTGTGGTCAGAAAAGATGCTGACCACATTTCAATCTTCTTAATTTTTCAGTTTTCTTAAATTTATTGAGACTTGTTTTGAGGCCTAATATGTGATCAGTTCTGGAGAATCTTCCATATTCATTTGAAAAGAATGTATATGTGGGTTTTGGATGGAATGTTCAGTATATATCTACTAAGTCCATGTGGTCTAATGTGTCATTTAAAGCCAATGTTTCTTTATTGATCTTCTGTTTGGATGATCTATCCGTTGATGTAAGTGGAGTGTTAAAATGCCCTACTATTATTGTATTACTGTCTATTTCTCCTTTTATGTCTGCTAATAATTGCTTTAAAATTTAGGTACTCCTATTTTGGGTACATAGATATTTATAAGTGTTATATCCTCTTGTTGGATTGTTCTCTTTGTCATTATGTAATGGCCTTCTTTGTCTCTTTTTACAGTTTTTGTTTTAAAGTCTATTTTGTCTGATATAAGTATTGCTATTCCAGCTTTCGTTTCATTGCTGTTTGCATGGAGTATCTTTTTCCGTACCTTCACTTTCAGTCAGTGAAAGTCTTTAGGTCTGAAGTGTGTCTCTTGTATGCAGCATATATATGGGTCTTATATTTTTATCCAATCAGACACCCAATGCCTTTTGATTGGAGCATTTAGTCCATTGACTTTTAAAGTAGCTATTGATAAGTATTTACTTATTGCCATTTTGTTACTTTTTTTCTGGATGTTTTAGTAGTTCTTCTCCATTCCTTTCTTCTTCTCTTGCTCTCTTCCCTTGTGGTTTGATGGCTTTCTTTAGTATTATGTTTGGATTCCTTTCTCTTATTTTTTTGTGTATTCATTATAGGTTTCTGTTTTATGATTACCATGAGATTCATATATAATAATCTACGTATATAGCAATCTATCGTACGTTGATAGTCTCTTTAGTTTTACCTCTTTCTAAAAGCTCTACTCTTTTACTCTCTTCCTTCCACATCTTATGTTTTTGATATCGTATCTAACCTCTTTGTGTGTGTGTGTGTGTGTGTGTGTGTGTATCCATTACCCTCTTATCATTGAAATAGGTAATTTTAGTACTTTTGTCTTTTGACCTTCGTATCATCTTCATAGGTGGTTGATCTCCTACCTTTACTGTATTTTTGCCTTTACCAGTGATTTTTTTGCCTTTTTTCTTTTGATAATTTTCTTATTCATATTTCTGGTCTTCTCTTTCCCACTTAAATAAGTCCCTTTAGCATGTCTTGTAAAACTGGTTTCTTGGTGTTAGACTCCTTTAATTTTGCTTGTCTGGGAAACGATTTCTCTCCATTCTGAATGATAACCTTGCTGGATAGAGTATTCTTGGCTGTAGGTTTTTTCCTTTCACCACTTTAAATATATCATGCCACTCCCTTCTAGCCTGTAAGGTTTCTGCTGAGAATTCAGCTGATAGCTTTATGGGGTTTCCTTTGTATGTTACTTGTTGCCTTTCTATCATGGCTTTTAGGATTCTCTCTTTATCCTTAATTCTTGAAATTTTAATTATAACGTGTCTTGGTGTGGGACTCTTTCGATTTGTCTTGTTTGGTGCTCTCTGTGCTTCCTCTACCTAGACGTCTGTTTCCTTCCTTAGGTTAAGAATGTTTCCAGCTATTATTTCTTCAAACAGATACTCTGTCCCTTTGTCTCTCTCTTCTCCTTCTGGGGCATCTATAATACGAATGTTCATGTGCTTGATATTGTCCCAGAGGTCCCTTAGACTGTTCTCATTCTTTTGAATTCTTTTTTCTTTCATCTGTTCAGCTTGGGTGATTTTCTCTAGTCTTTCATCCAGCTTGCTGATTTGTTCTTCTGTATCATTTACTCTGCTATTAAGTCCCTCTAGTGAATTTTTCATTTCCAGTATTGTATTTGTAATTTCTGATTAGTTCTTTTTTATATTTTCCAATTGTTTGTTGATGTTCTCACTGAGTTCATCCATTCTTTTCCCAAGATTGGTGAGAATCCTTATGACTTTTTCTTTGAACTCTGTCAGGTAGATTGTTTATTTCTTTTTCATTTAGTTCTTTTTCTGTGGTTGTGTCCTGTTCCCTTACTTGGAACATATTCCTTCACCTCTTCATTTTGCTTCTTTCTTCGTGCTTGTATCTGTGTATTAGGTGGGTCAGCTACATCTTCTGATCTTGGAGAGATGGCCTTATGTAAGAGATGCCTTATGAGGCCCAGCAGTGGACTTCCCTCTCAACACCAGTTCCAAATGTCCCAATAGTGACCCTTGTGTGGGCTATGTGTGTCTTTCAGTTGTGGCAGGTTTGCTTTTGCTGCCCAGGGAGTCTAGGCTGTCCCCCTGGCTGGCTGGTTGTAATTCTCCACTGTGTGTGGCTGCTATGGGCCATTCAGTCACTTTATCATGTTGGGGTGCCCCAGCACAGTTGACTGCAAGGTCTAATAGCATGTTCCTGTTGCAGTTTTTATGTTAAGTGAGTAGGCCCCCAGCGTGGCTGGTTGCTAGGCTCGGTGGCTTACCATTGCTGTAGGCCTCTGGCCTGCAATGCTTTTGTCAGCCCTCTGAGGCTTGCAGCTGAGTGGGGCTGGCCCCAGGCATAGGAGCACCCAATTGTTTTAGGCTTTGGAAAGTGGTGCCAATCGCCTATGTGGCTGTTTGAGAAGCACAAGTCTTCTGCGGTTGACAGGTCCCACCACCCACAGGGCCACACACACCATCAACACAGTCCTGCCCTGTGCATGTAGCCTGACCCCCTGAAGCGGACCCTAGTCACCCCACTGCAGAATACCCACAAATTCCACCAGTGCCCCACACACCTCACCTGCTCCTCATGCATGCCCTGCTATGCAGAGGTGGACCCACTTGCCCAGCTTCAGAGGACCCAGGCACCCAGCCTTTGCAGGCCCACAAGTTGCCCCAAGGCTTGCTGTTGGGTGGGGCCAGTACCTAGGGCAGGCTGCCTGCCTTGGCTGAGCTGGATTAAATCTGTGCTTTAGTGGTGGTGGGGGGCAGACCCTGGGCTAACAGGCCAGGGAGAGAACTTCAATGGCATCTGCCAGCGTCTGTGTCACCATGCCTGTACTAGGTCACAATAATGGCTGCTGTCAATGTCTCAGTCCCCGGAGAGGTCTCACTTCTCACCAAGATGCACCTGGAGCCTATCAAGTGAGTCTCTTCACCAAAGGACTGTGCACCTTTCTTTCTGGTGATTTTAGATTGCTTTCTAAAATGGGTGAATTTGTGCATGGGCCCTTTAAGAGCCAACTTTCTTCCCCCTTATGTCTGATCTCTTTTCTGAGGGTATTCCCTGTTGTTGTTAGTAGCCAGCAAAGCCAGATATTATGAGACTTGTCTTGTTTGTGCTGAGTCCAAAGGAAGCTTATAGTGGTAACACTCTCACACTCAGGTCCTCCACTCCTCCAGGGAAGGCTGCGTACCTTAGGCTTGCTCCTTGCCAGCTGTGAAGTGCTGCAGCTTGTGATGCTGGCTTTTTTTCTCTCTAGACAGGAATTTCTGCTTCTTCCACCTCAGTCAGGACTGTCCCTTGTTGCAGGGGTTATTTTTGTCCAGTTTTCAGTTCTCTCTCAGGGGTAATTGTTCTCCAAGTAGTTGTAAAGTGGTTGTGTCCATGGGAGAAGGTGAGTTCAGAGTCTTCCTCTGCTGCCATCTTGACACTTCTGATTTTTTTTTTTTGCCTACCAATTTTGTAAAATCACTGTCAAGATATTTTAAATCTTTTTACGTTTAATTGTATAAATTATATTATTCATTTTAAGCTACTTCTTACTATCTATTGACCCTTAGTAATATTCAGTTTCATCTCTGCATTTAATTCATTATCTTTTTCAAGAGGGTGTAGTGAAGACATTATATTTATAGGTAAAATTATTAATCACATGTTTTCCTCTTCTATTTACTTTAGTTTTCTCCCTCTAAATTTGGTTTAATTTCTGTTAATTCAAACTTTTTGGCCTTTTAAACATTCCAAAAGTGTGAACTAATTTCATATGTTCTAATTTGACTATCATTCTTTTCCTTTCCTGGGATTTTTGAAAGCTACAGGTCTGAAGAAATCCTTTGATGCTACAATAGATTGTATTTTATGGAAGTTGTATTTAAGGTAGTTTAATTACTGGTTCATTCAATAAATTCCGTATGCTGGAGATGCAATAGTGAAGAAAATACAGACAATAATATTCTGTCCCATTGGAGCAAGTGGATATCAAGCTGGAGACTTAACTATTTTGAATGCTTTTGTGGACACCTTTGCATTTGCTTAGTTGGCTCTATTCATCTCTTTATTCACAGGGCCATTTTGAAAGTCTCCACCAGCTGATACCTTCCCCATCTCTGGATAACTCAGAATTCTGGGTGATTTTGTATATTTCATGTTCCAGCTAGATGTCTGTAAATTAACACTTCCTGATGTTGCACTATAGTTTCAGTCATGTTTAATTGAGGCACAGAAACAAAAAATTAGTCTTATCTAGCTATATATCTTCTCTAATCTATTTAGAAGCTGTCTTTTATGTAATAGTTCAAGATCTACCCAACTTGATTACCAAATCTTGTTCATTTTTCTTTCAAAAACTTTTTCAACTTTAGCTTTTCTGATTTTACTTTTACTACCTTCATGTAAGCCCTAATTATCTCTTTGTGCCTAAACTTTAGCAATTGTGTTCTGTTCTCCTTGCCTCTCTGCCAACCTATCCTAAACATAGCCACCGATTTAATCTTATTAAACTGTAGATATGATTCTATCACTCCTCTGCTCCAGAATGTTTCCAGCTAGAATGAGAACCATGAACTAAGATTTGGGGAGGATGGGGTGGTGGGCAGCCCAACCTTGGCCTCCCTGAGGATCAGTGGGGCAGTGGTCAGTCATGCTCTTTCACCCCTCGCCATGCTATGTACTTGTTTTGTTGATATATTTTTCTTTCTCTCTTTTTCTTTCCAGACACTGGAATAGATCAAAGGGATCTTCTGAATAATAATGCTAGAGAGGTTATTTCAGAACCAGTTTCCATTGCCTTGAGTCAGTGATTGCACTTTAGTAAGATTTCATGTACTTTGTTGGCATTTATAAGGGCTAGTTTTTGATTATTCCCTTTTAAAACTAGTTTGTTTAGAATACTTGTATGTTTTCCAGACTCTTAGGTTGTGCAATAAATGATTATCATCAATTGTAGACTACAAATAAAAAGTATTAGGTGTTATTGGACTTTGTTAATCATTCTTTCTAAATAATGAGAAGAGAGTATTCTTTTAAAAAGGGGAAAAATCACAATTTATATAAGCAATTTAGCTAGCTTATGATCCTGTGGCCATCGTTTGTTCATGTCAATATAATTTCTGTGGGACTTATTTAAGAGTTAATGCATAAAAGACCTTTAATGTCATTTGTCAAAAATCAGGAGTGGTTAGTATAGGTTTGATTTATTTATGTAAAAGTTTTGGTGGTAGACAGAAGAGAAAGTCCATATATCATTTTATCACATTTAATTTTGTCAATCTTTTGTAGACAGGGAGACTAACTTTATTTAGGCTAAAAAATATGTAATTTTAGAAATGGGATTAGCTTTTTACCCCTGGAAAAAGGGGGCATCTCAGCTCTATGATGATTAGGGTTTGAGCTGGGAAGATTTGAAGGTTGGATCAGCTGCTGGGGGCTGGAATAATTTGAATAATTACATGATAATTTGTAGGCTTGTTCACCACCATGTGTGGCAGCTGGGCTGGGATAACTCAAAGAGACAAGGACTGTTGACCAGAGTGCCTACATGTGGTCTTGCTTCCACACAGTATGGTGGCCTCAGTGTAGTCAGACCCCAAGCTTAAGTATTAAAGTGAACAGGGAGAAAGCTGCATTGTTGTTGTTGTTTGACAAAGCCTCATAAGCCATGCGTTGTCGCTTCCACTGTATTCTCTTGGTTACAAGTGAGTCATATGCACACTCAGATTGGTTTCACCTCTTGCTGGGAGAGAGGCAGGGCCTAGAAGAACACGTACTGAAGATACTCTTGTGGCCATCTTTGGAAAACATATTCTGCCACAATAGTCAAGTCCTATACTTGCTGGTACTTTTTGTTTCAAATCCATGTTTTATAATAACTTTAGAGATAAAAGATCAGGAATGTTTTACCTATATCCATGAATGGAGTTTAGGACCTTAGGAGTCTGTGAACTGAAAGTTGAAAACATTAAAAAAAAAAAGTTTAAAAACAATATATTTTTCTGGGGGCTGGCCCCATGGCTGAGTGGTTAAGTTCGAGTGCTCCGCTTCAGCGGCCCAGGGTTTTGCCGGTTCAGATCCTGGGCCTGGACATGGCACCACTCATCAAGCCATGCTGAGGCGATATCCCACATGCCACAACTAGAAGGACCCACAACTAAAATATACAACTGTGTACCGGGGGGCTTTGGGGAGAAAAATAAAATCTTTAAAAATATATGTATATATTATTATATATATATTTTCTGTTACTTTGAAAATTGCCTTTGTAAAACTTTTTCCCCTTAAAGTCAAAATTGTTTAGGTATTTTTTTCCCTTCCCCTACTTTAAACAAGTGTTGGTTGTCCTAAATCATTAGTGTATCCAGTTACATTATGTGCAGTTTTCATTGTTGCTGCATGTAGAGACTGTATGGAATAGTTTCCCATTGATAAGAATCAATGAAAATTTACTGTGTCATCTTTATTTATGCAAAGTCTACTTAAATTGAGAAATATCCCCCCCAAAAAAATATAATTTAAAAAGATGAGGAAAGAAAAAAAGAGAAAAAGAAAAAGAAAGTAGGACAAAACTTGTGTGTGTCGTTTATCTTACTCTAAAGATTGAGTATACAGGGATACAAAGTCATGCTTTGTCTTGTCTGGCAAAGTTCTTGCAAATGGAAGTTGGAAGCCAACAAAACTGAAGAAGCTCTTTATGTCTCCCCAGCCAAGAAACATATTGGACAGTGTGAAGCCTTTTGACAAGAATGTGGCTTAATTTGAAAAGGCTGGGACTTCACCTAAATTTAGATTTGTCCCAACACAAAAGCTTTATCTTACAAATCTTGTAAGCAAAAGGAGTGATATGATTGGGAAGGCCTTGGCGAAACTCTCTGAACTCTGGATGGAGCAGGAGAACAGTGAATGCCTCTTTCAGATGACATTGTTCTAGAATTGTTGACATTTTTTTCCTTGTAATCTTTCAAATCAAGGTTTTAAGGGAATTGGCAGTTATCCCATTTTCCTTCAGCATGGAACCGAATGAAATTCTGATGTTTCTTAGTGAAGCTTAGTTTCTCTATTTTGTCCTTTAAGAGGATACTGATACCATCAAAGAATTCTTGCTTTGTGAACTCATTTTGGAAACTGGAAAGACCATTGAGATATAAAACAGGGAAAAGTGGCTTACCATCAAAACTGATGGAATAGCCAGTAACACATCTGGTTTCGCTGCTTTGGTGAAGGAAGAAGCTCCCTAGGTCACTGTGAATCATTGCTTTTACATTAGCATTGAAGACTGCCAAAGATCATGAAAGACGTCTTGTCCAATGTCTTGAAAGTCACACTTTATCCCAGTCAGGGCCTTGAATCCCTGCCTTGTAAGGAGCTTCTCTTGAGAAATGGGAGTGGGATATAAGGTTATATTCTATGGCAGAGAAGTTCATTGATTCTCCAAAGAGCAAGTCTCAAGGCAGTGAGGAATTCTGATTCCACTTGCTGCTACTCAACTTGGTGAATAAGGGTTTTCAGAATGCTTGTAGCTATCTTTTGGATTGTTGAAACCACTGGCATGTTAAAAACCATATTGCTTACTGTTCTAGCTCTTTATTCAAAAGAAACAGTGGTGCCCTGCTAATTGACATTGATTTTTGTGTGGAATTAATTTTAATTTTTTTAAAGTTAATATCCTTTCTAATCTACATGTTGTTTTTAAGTTGGGAGAGTTTAATCTGTTTACATCAATGCAATTATTCATATGTTTAGATTTATTTCTATCTTATTCTCATGTTTTCTATGTCTCATGCTTTGATTTTTTTTTCCCTCTTTTTCTGAGTTCTGAAGTATTGATCAAGTTTTCCTTATTTCATTTTTTTCTAAACTTCTGGTTTGGAAATAACTTATATTCTTTCTAATTTAATAAATACTCTTGCATTTTTACATACATATTTCACTTAAAGTCTCAGGTTTATCCAGCGTCCTCTAAGTAGTGCAAGGACTTTACAACTCTTTAACTCAGCTCTCTCCTTCCTGTTATTTCTCTATTATTTTAGCTCTACTTTGTTTTTACTTAACCTCTCCCTCCCCTCCCTGCAACTTTGTATATTTTTTGTTTCTTTACAATCAGAGCTTATTTAGATTTACTTACGTGGGTCTTCTTTTTTGCATACATTCCTTATTGAGGTATATTTTTAGTGGTTCTTTCAACAAGGGCTTGTTTAATGACAAATTTTTTTAGTCTTTGGCCAGAAATGTCTATTTTGCTTTCATTTTTGAAATATAATTTAGCTGGATGTAGAATTAGAAGTTAGTTTTTTCAGCACTTTGAAGATTTCTCCATGGTCCTCTGGCCTTGGTTATTGTTCATGCGATGTCTGCTATCGTTTTAATGGTTTTACCTTTCTAGGTAATCTGTTTTTCTCTCTGTTTAACTTTAAGATTTTCTCTCTGCCTTTGACGTGTTCTGAATTTTGCACAACACATGGCCCAGGACATATGGCAAACTTCCTTACCACTTCGCCAGGCCAGTGGATTGAGTTTTTTTGTGCTCTCTTCACCGACTTCTCACTGTAACTCTTCCTAGGCTCTGGGCTCTGTGGAGAGGGCTCATTTCCATTACCTCAACCTTAATACACCTAAGACATCATCTTCTATTTTTGAGTGGGAATTTGGAACTCCAGCTCCTAGGGCCTGTATCCAGGTCTCAGATAGCCATGGGCTTTACACATAAGCTCATTCTTGTGGCTCTGATTCGATTTCTCTCTTTGTTCCTGGCATCTGGGAATCTTCCTTTTGTCTTTTCAGATTCACCATTTAAAATGTGTTTAACAGGAGGAATAAAAAAAATGAGAGTCTTGAAAACAAGAATTATTTTTTTTTATTGAGTTCACAATAGTTTACATCAATGTGAGATTTCAGTTGTACATTATTTCTTGACTGTCACCACGTAAGTGCTCCCCTTCACCCGCTATGCGTACCCCCCACCCCCCTTCCCCTGGTAACCACTGAACCATATGAAAACAAGAATTATTTTCTGATGGAAGCAAAGATGTTTGAACTAAGGAGATTTATTTCTCCATCTCAGGAGATTTCCAGAGTACTATTATAAGTGTTAGTTGAAGGATATAATATGTCCAGAGCTCTGAGTTCTTATTGATTGATTGATTGTCAGCTTTATTCCACGAAAGGATTTAAAGTGCTGTTTTGAGATATGTGTAGACTTTTTGGAGTGATACACTTGAGCCCCTGTTTTCTGTTTAACTTGAGGAGTCTGTCAAAGCCTGCAACCATCCTGGGCATGTCCAGATAACGTCTGACTAACTGTTCTAGAAAGATTATTTAATACTTCTTTAAACTAATCTTTCTTTAGAAAGACTCTTTGCCATGATCTAAGGTAGAGGTTCTCAAAGTGTGGTTCCTGAATCCTCAGCACCAGTATTACCTGGGATCGTACAGTGTATACTATGCCCATATCATTCATTAGATGTTTTTTGTCATGATGTTTAGATTAAAGTTTGGTAAAATGTTTGAACTCATAGGTAGTCCAGTGATGGATACTTTTTATAAATACAGGAAGTATGAGTTTTATGGCTTGGTTTATTTGTTTTTTTATACAGAGAGAGTGCTTATTAATTCTATGGAATAATATCATGTTAAGTACTCTGATAAAAATGATACATATGTTTGTATATTTATGATTTTATTATGCTTGAGTATTCTTTTTTTTTTTAAAAAAAAGTTCTTAAAAGTGAAGTGTTAGATGTGGAATTAAGGAAATGCTTAACATCTATAAATTACTGACCTTATTTTTTTCATAATCTGCCTACCCCAAGCTCAGAAGAGAAGTTACAATATTATTTACGTAACTCCTTTTTACAGTCCCCATGGATTTAAAACACAATTAGCATTGTTATACTTCCTTCCATAGAGAAAACGTATGCTTTCTTAGTAACTGTAATACGCTTTTGTTCATGAAGAATGTTACCGAATAGTGCCAACTATTTTAGGATGCTAAAATAAAAATATTTACAATCCAAAAATACTTTAAAATTATTCTTATAAAAGAAAGATGTTTCATTGTTTTTGGTCTGTTACTTAATCATATAAAAATGCTATGAAAAGCAAACTGCATGACATTTCAGGATTCAGAGATTTGATGATATTTTAAATAAAGATTTTTCCAAGGAACTAAACACACAGAATGAATGATAGCACCATTGTAAAGACATTAAATTTAATTAACTAAGTACTTAAACAAAGCCAACACAGTACCTAGTATATAAGAGTGTTTAGAAAACGTTGGCTGAGTTTAAATGACCAAGTTGATTTTGACCCTATTAACCTACTAACGTAATGTTGTCTTTTTCACTTAATGAGTAAACTGCTATTAGATATGTTAGACTTTGAACCAGAAAGATTTGTAGGATGCAAACTTGGAGGAAGATGAAGAAAATATTAAAGGAAAATAGGAAATATCCTACCAAAATATTGATAAAACCAGTCTGTAGACCTGAAAAATTGAAGAAAAGATGGTTGCCTAATGGATTTTAAAATGAGTATTCACAAAAAAGGCAAACAACCTAATTTAAAAATGGACAAAGGACTTGAATAGGCATTTCTCCCAAGAACATATGCAAATGTGCAATAAGCACATGAATGGATGCTCCATATCATTAATTATTAGAGAAATCAAAGCCATGCTGAGATAGCACTCCATATCCACTAGAATGGTGATAATAATAATAAAAGGAAAATAACAAGTGTTGGTAAGAATGTGGAGAATTGGAACCCTTATACATTGCTGGTGAGAATGTAAAATAGTGCAGATTCTGTGGAAAACATTTTGGTGGTTCTTCAAAAAGTTAAACATAGAATTACCATATGACCCAGCAATTCTACTCCTAGATATATGCCCAAGAGAACTGAAAACAGGTGTTCAAACAAAAACTTATACACAAATTTTTATAGCAGCATTGTTCATAATAGCCAAAAAATGGAAGCAAGCTACATGTCCATCAGCTGAAGAAATAGGTAAAATATGATATATCCATACAATAGAATATTATTCAGCCATGAAAGGAGTGAAGTACTTGATACTTGCTACAAGATGGATGAACCTTAATAACATTATGTGAAAGAAGCCAGACACAAAGAGCCGCGTATTGTGTGATTCCATTTATATGAAATGTCCTGAATAGGCAAATCCATAGAGACAGAAAGTAGATTGATTAATGGTTGCTAGGGGCTGGGATGAGGGAATGGGGTTTCTTTTTGGGATAATGAAAATGTTCTGGAATTAGACAGTGGTGATGATTCCACAACATTATGGATGTACTGGAAGTCACTGAATTATATACTTAAACATGGTGAAGTTTATGTTATATGAATTTTAGTTCAGTCAAAAAAGGGAATATCTAGTATGATTATAATCCTTTTCTTAATAAAATATTACCAAAGTGAAAATTTTAAAATCAGAGGAAACTTTATTTCAACCTTGTTATGTTGTGCTTAGAAAAATTATAAAACATTATGTTTGGTGAAATATGTATGAAATCAAATAAAAATTCTTTAGAGCAGATTTCAATAAAAGATATGTCTGTTTTGAGCCTCATTCAAAAGATTTTTGCTAAGTACAAAGAACCTTAGAATAAAGTACTATGAGGCAGTCTCATGCAGAGTATTGTGCATAGTAGGTTGGTTTTTAACTGGCTGGCCCTCTTTTCAGTCTTGAGCAGTGTGTCTCAACCCTTTACACCTTCCTTGCCATCTTATTCTAGATCTGCTTGACTCCTTACTGTTGTGAGCTTCATGAATGCCTTTCTGACATGAAACGATATTCTGATCGATTAGCACTGATCTGTTTCCCTTTCTTTGATTAACCTACTCCTTTAATGACACTGTTTCTAGCCACTGTGAGCAAACGCTTGTTCACCCTACTTCCCCACAATCCTGTTCACTTTACCCAGATCCTCTTATGTTTCAGCCTCCTCGAATCCTCTGCCTTACCAAGGGAACCTGGGCAGCAAGGACCCCAGAGACAGGAATAAGGGAGGAGGAGGGAATGAGAGCTACTAAAGCGAAGACCCTGTCTTCTTGGTGAAATCTGTTAGAAGAGAAATTGTCCATAGATGTTAGCACCGTGGCTGCACATAGGCCTGCTGTTTCCAAAGATCAAACATTATTTAATGTTTACTTTATAGCCTGTCTAGTAAATTTATATTTCTGTTCAGTCCAGAACATGTACACTGTCTTGAGAGTAGTATTTCTTTCCCACACTATGTTCCACAGAATACTAGTACCTGGAAATATTATTAGAAGCTCTGCTTTGGAAGGAGGAGGATTCCGTGGTGAAATGTATTTGGGAAAGGCTGCTTACCCCCTCTTGGAGGTCCATAGCATACCTTAGCCTGTTCAGGGCCCCGAGACACAGTCAGGGAACCTGTATGACTCAGCATTCCCAGACTTATTTGAGCCCAGAACTTTTTGGGGGGCAGGGAGGGGACAGCATAACTATTAATATCTTACATAGTATCAGTTGGTGAGACACTGTCTTAGAGCATTATAAACTTGTGCAACTGCAGTAACACAAAGAAAAAAAAGTAGCTACTCTTACCAGCTGGTACCAAAAACTACCTGAGTTTCACATGCTCTAATGTACATATTATGTATATATTTAATTAGCTTATAAATTCTCTATCAAGGTAGACCTCATTTTTTCCCTTTTCCTTACAAGTGTCAGATTGTTTTCTTTCATTGATTTTCTGGCTCCTTCTTACTTAATCATATCAAAATGTCTTTCTTGAGGGGTGAATAAAGCACTAGGATATTCCCAGTTTTAATTGATGAATAAATTTTCCCACGTGTGTTAAAGTTTTAGTACGTAAAATTGTATTTGTTGAGCCTGGTATGAAATGTAAGACGTATAATTCAAACACCTTTTTGAAATCCTAATCATGTTTTCATTTACTAATGATTTTTGTCAAGACAAGCCCACCCTTAAAAAAGTAATTAGCCTTGGAGGTAGAAAGTATAATAATTAAATAGGCACAATTCATTACTTCGTTAATCCTTCTCTGGAGAAAATAGCTGGCATTCAGTGTTTATCCATTATTTACATATACATATGTAGACACTAATATTGTATATCACAATATATTCCTAAGAAGCCTATAGTGATATCATTTCTCCTCTTTTCATTAGTTTCAATTAGTGTAGGATTTTAGCTTTAAAAAGCTTTAGCTTTTTCATGTGTTTGAATTTCTTTTCTCTGTAAAATGCCTCTCATTTATTACATTGCCTTTCTTTTGAGAAATGTATAGTTTGTGATGGAAATCTCTAATACTCATAAATGGCTTGTGAGCTCTCTTATTATAGATGGGATAAGATTAGAGCAGTTATGACTTGTCTCTTTTTTGTTGTTTTTTGGACGCAGTTCATAAGTCTTGTGGGGAAGCGAAGTCTGTAGACCTGTGGATTTGATTCCTCTCGTGTGTTTTAGGGGTGTATTGTATTTCCATTTAGACCTGCTCTCTCTTTTGACTGATGACCCAGGGTTCTGTTTAGAGTTGTTTCTATGCAGTTGGCTCCTGATCCTATAGACAAGACAGCCAGATCTGGCGTGACAGAACATGGTGGTTTCAAAGTGCTCTCAAATGAGATAAAATGACTCCTAGATGAGTTGCTGAAAGAGCCAGAACAGATCTTCTCTCACAAGACAGTCTTGGCACTTAGACAAAGCACGGGGTGAAGGCTTATCTAACAAAACTCTATTTGTTTGACTTGGCTTTAGGACTAATTTTGTTTGTTTGTTTAGAAATTAATGTTTTTCTGTTGTTTTTGCTTTTTCTAATCACAAACATCCTTCTCAAATGGTGTCTAGTACTTTGCATTGTTATATGTGATCTACTAGTTGTATGTCATCATATTTACAACTCTGTACATATTTTGTTGACTGAATTAGAGTGAGTTTGAGCATGAAATCAGAATTGATACTGTAATCTTTTTTGTGATGAATTCCTAAAGTCAAAATCCTATTTGTCTGCTTGGGAAAATAGTAATAGAAAACGATGTACAGATATATATCACTAGCAGATAGATAAGTTGCACATAGGAAGTTTAATCTTTAATATTATTTTTGGTCGGATTTTACTCTTGTATATATGTTTTGATGGTGTGTAAAAATTTCAAGAATAATACAACTTTTTTTGTGTATGTGGGGAAGATTGGCCCTGAGCTAACATCTGTTGCCAATCTTCCTCTTTGTGTTTGAGGAAGATGGTTGCTGAGCTAACATCTGTGCCAGTCTTCCTCTATTTTATGTGGGATGCCACCAGAGGTGGCTTGACGAGCGGTACTAGGTCCACGCCCAGGATCCAACCTGTGAACCCCGGGCCGCAGAAGCAGAGGACGTGAACTTAACCACTACGCCACCGGGCCAACCCCTACAACTCTTTAAAATAGGCTTTCTACTATGATTTCTAGTGAGTTAGAGTTAGAATTGTGAATTAGAATTCCTGTTTTTTAGGCTTTGCTCTTTCCTTCTGTAATTACATGTGGGCTGATATTTATTTTCTTATGTAGAAAATTGGAAAATACCTCTTTCCTTTCGACCTCATAGAAATTGCATTTCCATGAATGAAGATCCTATGTAAAGTCTAGTTGCTGTTCACATAATAAATTTGTGACAAGCTGCTGTTTCTTGCTTGTTTTATTCTGATGCTTTACTAAGGCAAACTTTTTTGAGATCCTTATTTCTTAAGCAGATTTTAAATGGAAAGGTAAAGAGAGCCAGTTGAGATATCAAGTTGTT
Organism: Equus quagga; assembly: GCF_021613505.1. Taxonomy (NCBI): domain Eukaryota; kingdom Metazoa; phylum Chordata; class Mammalia; order Perissodactyla; family Equidae; genus Equus; species Equus quagga. The sequence goes on from NC_060277.1 coordinate 23,599,422, forward strand.
ATTTAAAACTGTTTTAATATCTATAAACTTTAGAAACGTTAACTTCTGAGTCCAAGGTGGTGATTCACCTTTCACCCTCTTACTAATTTTCTGTTGCAACAACCCAAGTGGTGGAATGCAGTAAAGTTTATATCACCCTTGGAAAATTAAAGACGGGCCTCACTCCCAATGTCATCATATTGAAGAGTTTTGGTAGGAAACAGTAAAGGTAAGAGCAGGGTGAGGGTACATATCAGCCTGCCAGTTGCCATCACATTCAAGGGAAACTTGCTAAGGAGGTTGGTCAGAAAGCCTGCTCCTCCATATAAACCTAGTAACGTGTTCAGGCTGGGAGCTAGGGCTGGAGACAAGAATGGGAGCAGTGATGTCAGCAGGTAAAATCTCTGTCTCCTAGCCTGGATGGAGCTGCAGGAGGAGGGAGCCGACTCTCTAGCGCACATCCTGTGTGCCGCAGCTGTAGGGTCAGAGCCGAGGTCACTGCAGAGTAGGTGGATATAGAGGAGCTTCCTACCCCAACCAGCTTCAGGCTGAAAGGGGAGGCTTTGTCCTATACAACAATTCAACAGTGATCTGCATGATCTAGAACAATCTAGACCAGCACTGTCGAATAGAACTCTCTGCAATTACGGAAATATCTGTGCTGTCCAATATGGTAGCCACTAGTCACAGGGCTTCTGAGCTCTTGAAATGTAGCTAGGAACTGAATAAGTACTAAAACCCTTAAAAAAGGGCTCTCTTCTTTTGGTTATTTTTAGCTTAAGATGTTAATCAGACAAAAGCTATTCAAACGGCATTGTTTATAATATTAAAAAGCATATGTAATATTGGAGTAACATAAATGTACTGTTTAAAGCAGCCTATTTCATACCTAGACAATAGAATACTGTGCAGTCATTAAAACTGCTGATGTTGATAAACATTTGTTGATAGAAAAGTTGTTTCCAATATGTTAAGTAAAAAAAGGCTGGTTACAAAACCATGTGGTTAGGTGTGTTCCCATATTTTGGTGTAAATATTTGAAAATATTGTGTATATGTGTGTATACATACACATATATATAGATAGATGGATAGGACATGGAATTTAGACATCAAAAGATTTATCTTAATCCTTCTTCTGCCATTTATTAGCTGTGTGACTTTGTGCAAATTACTTAACCTCTCAACCTCCTTAGTTTTTCCACTGTAAAAGAAAGATTAAAAATAGTACCTTTCTCATTGGGTTGTTTTGAAGATTAAATGAAATAATATGGCTGTATTGCTTAGCATGGTGCCTGTATTATCCTGTGATAAGATCATATTAAATGGCAGCTTCTTCATGGTCATGGTGATTGTTATTGTTGTCATGTATATATACATAGGAGAAAGTTTAGGAGATACACATAAAAATATTAAGTTGTCTTTGGTAGGTATAGGTGATCTATATTTTCTTCTTTATGCTTTTCTATGTTTTCTGTCTTTGTGCTTTTCTATGTTTCATGATTCTTATCTTGCATTTGAGCATATATTACTTTTATAATTTTTAAATGTTTAAAACTTTCTATGTGCCTAAGTCGTTAACGTAAGATATACCGGTTAAGCAAAAATGACTCATGGTAAGTGGTTGAAAGATTTATGACTTCTAATATAAATTTCATCACTCTCTTTGTTTAAAACTGCATAACCACCTTTGTGGTTATAGAAAATCTGTAAAATTAAGGCCAATGGAAATATAGTAGTGTAATTGAAACACATTTCTGCATGTAGAATTATAGTTTTAATCACATTTACATCCGGGAAGACAACATAGTATACACTGAGTTATATTTTAACTTGCGTTCTTCATAATCTTGGCAAAAACAGTACATTTATTTCTATTTGGAAATGGTTCTGTTTTGTGATTGCTTATCTGTAGGGTTCAAATTCAGTAGCTCTAATGGTGATGTGGCTTGTCGGCAAAGCTATAGACAGACATCTAGTTAGGGTATTGTTTTGGTGGCTAGTCTTAAATTTTGTATCCAAAATTTTTGCAGCAATCTTTTACATTTTAGTTTGCTTAGAATCCACATTATGTGTCAAGTTGTGTTCTAGCCTCTGGGGAAGAAGATGATTGGAAAAGAGAGTTCCAGCCCTCTGCTGGCAGTGTGGTGCACTGGGCAGCCTAGAAGTGGTTGAGAAACCAGTCAGGAAGCTGGGGAATCAGGTCATGGAACTTCAGTGTTGATACTTTCAGAAATATTTTTGGGATAAGAGAAACTGCTGATGGTGCAGTACCATTATTTTGGTTGATCAGATCTTTAAAAAAGTGCTCACATTTAATAGATTCCATAGATTTAGAATTGACATGTTCTGAACCATGGAAATTTATGTGAGATCATAGTTTGTCTTTTTTTTTTTTTTTTTAGTGATGTGGCTCTTACCATTATCACTGTATTGACAACTGAAACTATGTTGGTAGTTCCTGATTTAAGAATACCCTTCCTGAAGGATCTTTCAGCTCCTTCTTCTTCCTTCCCTGTTCCTTTGGTTCTGCCCCCTCTCTACCACACCACCTTTACCAACTTCTGACTCCCACAAGGTCTTGTTGTCACTGCTATAAGAACATCTTTAAAGAATTTGTGACTTAGAAGTAAAGGAAGGGAGGAAGTTGGGGAAAAGATACATGGTTTAGTTGCTGGTATTGCTATACCCGCTTCCTTACAAAGAGGCCATTCTGTTCCGTATCATCATCCTATGTTGCTGGATTTGATTTTTCCTGCTTATTTGTTTTTTTCCTCAAATTTCACATCTTCAACTAGATATTCATTTGGGCTAAAGTTAGCAAGTAATTCTGGGAAGGGTCATATGTGAAATCTGAGCAGATGTTTACTTTCTCTTCTCCCACATGGATTCTTCTCTCTATATATTTTAGAAATATTGAAGTCTCTCCTACCATACAAAGCAAAACATTATAAAACCACCTCTCTGAGCCCATAGCGTGCCTCCCTTCATAGCCAGGTGATTTCTTTTCATGATAAACCGTCAGGGACAGCGTAGCTTTCATTGCTGTCTGGATTTATTTCCACTTCCAGTTTAGTTCAAAAGTATTTATGGAGTGCCCACCACATGACTGGCCTTGTTCTCCGTGCAGTAAATAACAATGAACACGACAGACATGATCTATCCTCATGGAATTTACAGTTTCAGTGGAGAAGACTGTTCTTTCTAAGCTTCTTAAATACCTCCAATAGAGGTTGACAAATCCAATAGACACTTTTCTCAACACTTGAAATTATTATCTGTTCTCTCTCCTGAGAGGAAGGAAACCCTTCTTGGTTTTTGTAACAATATCCTCTCCTGGGAGAAGGAGGCTTTTCCTTCTCTGAGTACACATTCTGAGTCTGTGTGATACTCTTTCTCTTAAATGTCTCTTTTTTAGACCCTTAAATGTTTTTATTTCCCCAAAGAGCTCTCTGCTAATTGCCCTTCTCATCTTTTCATGTAAAACACTTCCTAGGCAATCTCTTCTTTATGCTCATAACTCCCCAGTTTTTTGCCCTGAGTCGAACACTGTCTCCTGAGTTCCAGATCCGGATATCCAAGACCGCCATCAATATGCACCAGGAACATCTCAAACTGCTCATGTCTGATACTAAAATCATCATTTCTCCCCACCTCAAAGCAGTAATTTTCTTGATCTCTGAATTGTACCACTGTCTGTTCAGTTGCTTGTACTACCCTAGATCATTTGCCTTAGCCTATCGGTTAGTAAATCCTATTGATTCTGTCCTGCCCTCTTTTTATCCACCTTCTCCTTTCTGTTACTGGCATTACCCATGTCAGGTACTATCTTCCCTCCTCTCTCTTTTAGACTCATTGCTTCCAGAATTAGCACTGGCCCATGGAGCCACACTCCTGGAGCTTATGTAGATCACCTGAATCTATTAAGTCATGGAACCCACACCCTGAACAACTTTTAACTTCTAGGTTATATGAGAACTTAAAAATATAACTAAAAGGATTTATTGATATTGACTACACTCATAATATGGAATGACTACACAGTTTACCAAACAGTTTATGTCTATATATAAAGATATTAGGATATGTATAAAAAAGATAAATAGTACAAATGAATGGTATATATAATTGCCATAAGGATTTGGAAGAGCGAGAGACCATAAATAGTGAAGCCCTAATGCATGGAAAGGAACAAAGGAAGTAAAAAGCTGGCAGGGGTTAGTGGAGGACTAGGGGGTGGCTAGGAGAGAGAAAAAGAGAATAAGGTAAGTAGTACATTAAAATACGTGAAACTGAAGTTAGTGAAATTTTGAAAAAAAGCACTAGCTTTCCATGGATGCTCTGACTATATAATATACATGGTTTGGTTACCATGTTAGTGAAAACAAAGCCTTTGATCTCATTCCCCTGTAGTCCTTTAATTTACCTAATTTAGTGACTAAACTATATTCCTAATCCTGGCTAGTCATTTTTTACTTATCTGCCCTGATCAAACAGACAGTTAGGCAATAGATTGCATTTGTAGCTGAAACAAACATCAAAAAACCAACTTAAAATGCATGCCCTCATGATTATCTGCTGTACGTGTATTTGAGCTATATGGTCTTCTGTCAATATTCTCGAATTCTCAGCCTAGCATTTAAAAAAAATCTGTTATTTTGGTGATCTCCTTATAGATAAACAATCTTAAGTAGACTTCTTTAATTTCAATCTTGTCAATTCCAGAGACTGTTAGTGTACATAACTTGAGGGGCTACTCCAAATATATGTATATAGATTCATGTTTTAGAATTCATTCAAGTCTTAGTGTATGTTGTATAGGTGTCTCATTAATTCATCTTTTTAGAGTTTTTGCTGTGAGTTTTCAGAAATTATATTTTTTCTCTGTTACCATTTCAACTAATAGTATTTTTTCAAATTGGTCACACTTATGATTGACGTATGAAAACTCAGTTTAAGGGCCGGTCCTATGGCTGAGTGGTTAAGTTCGCGTGCTCCGCTTTGGTGGCCCAGGGTTTCTTGGGTTCAGATCCTGGGTGCAGACATGGCATCGCTCATCAGGCCATGCTGAGGTGGCGTCCCACATGCCATGGCTAGAAGGATCCACAACTGAAATACACAACTATGTACTGGGGGGCTTTGGGGAGAAGAAAGAAAGAAAAAAGACCCTTAGTTTAATATAAAATGATTCTTGGTTTTGAAATGGAAATTATAAGGTCATTAAGATTTTTCCTGAGCGCTCTATTCAAAATATTATTAGCATAATATCCTAGAGCAGTGGTTTTCAAACATCTTTGACTGTGGTCCACTCTTGCTCTGGCTCTCTTTCTCTTGCTCATAACGTATGATATGCACTGGTGTTTTCAATTACTTCCTATTCTGGTCCAGTTTGAGTGATTTCACTTGGGGAGTGGGGAATGCTGGTTGTAACTAAACTGATTTCATGATCCACTAACGCGTTATAAGCTACAGTTTGAAAAACAATATCTTAGAGTATATTTTTACAAAAATTAATTTTAAAAAATACAGAATAGTGTAAGGTAGCAAATCAAAATTACTCATGATTTGTTCCTCCAGGTGACTCCTGTTGACATTTCAGGAATATTAAAGAAATATATGCATAATAAGAATTTAAAAAATACAGAAAGACTTAAAATGAAAATTTTGAACCTCTGTCGTCCTCAACCTGGTCCTCTGCACAAAAGTAACTACTATAGATGACTTCTTATAGCCTTACCAATTTTTTTATGCATATGCTAGCACGTGTCTTTTAAAAATACCAAGAGATGCTATATGTTCTGTCCCATCTTTATCGCTTAATATTTTTATCTTACTAGTCTTTCCATACCAACTATACAAATCTATCTTATTCTTACTGCGTTCTTTTCAATGGCTATGTAATATTCCACTGTAGGGATAGATCTTAATTTATTCAACCTGTTTCCTGTTGATACTATTTACATACTATTAAGCTCTAAAACTTTCCCCATCTGATAGATGAAAAATATATCTCCATTGCTTCAGTTTGCATTCTTAAATTAAGTGAGGTAGTCATATTTTTAGATAAGTTTTGATTTTTAATTTATATTTGTTTTTGTGAAATGTCTAGTCATATTCTCTGCCCATTGCTTTATTGAAGTATTTTTTCTTCTTTTCTTTATGATTTTTATAAGCTCTATAAATCAAGCAAATTAGCCCTTTATTGTCTTACCATTTGGTGATGTTTTCCAAGTTTGTTGTTAGGCTTTTGACTTTGTTTAGGATAGTTTTGTAATCAAGTTGATCAACAGTTTCCCTGTGAATTTTATTTAAAAGGAGCTTTCCCCATAGCAGTTGTTTGTTTTCAGTGTGTTGAAGACTGTGACCAGAACTTATGTTGGAGAAGTGCATTCCAAAGAGGAGTCTAGTGAGATTTGACATTTTATATGTATTTTTCAAGCACCTTTGCATAGACATTAAATTTCAAAGCTCCAAGATTATTCAAAGAAAGCTACTTTAAAGTTAGTTCTGTCCTTTTTGCGTATGTATTCTGCTAAACACAAAATTATTGAGACTTATAATATTGTGAATTATTTTGCATTGTTATAGTGTAGCAATTTCTAGCTTTTCTTTTTAATTGTTTAACATATTTTCATAAAAGCCACATGTCACAATGTAGCTCTCTTTAAAAACTTAAAGTTAACGCCCTTAGCAGAAATATATAGGATTTATTGATTAAATCTAGTAGATGTTTAATATAACAGAAATCATTTACTTCACTGTGGAAACTCACTGCCCTCTGTGTTTTCTCATAATGCATATAAAGGTTTCTTAACAGAGTAGGAAGGAAGTGGATTTTTGGTTTAATGGAAACAATACAGTAATTTCCTGGATAATATTTTGGTCAGATTATTTAGTAGCTTTCCTTATTACTACTGTTAAAATTCTTGTGAGGTCTTCAGGAACTATAAATGATTAATTTATTTGAGCCTTGACTTCACTGTGTTTATCTTCTCTAGAATCGTGGTGATGTGAAGTATGTTGAATTCCTGGTACTGGTAATTTAGCCATTAATAATTAATCAAAAGCCATAGCTATAAATTGTAAATGTGAATGTAATTTCTTGTAGTATCTGGGATGGGATATCCGACCATTGATAATGTGGGTCGTTCTAAGATGCAGAATATCCAACACATAGTAGACAGGTTCCTTCAGAAAACAAAAGCCCCTTCCTCTCCCTGCAGGTCCTCAGCCAGCACGGCCGGGGGGAATGGGGGATGACCTCCAGGGCTACTTGGTTGCCTGTTTTTGCTAAAGAAAATGTAAACTGGATATTTTAGAAGTATAAGTTATAAAGGTATGGGTTAGGTGTAAAACCAGATAGCTTGAAATAAAAATAAGGTCTGTTATGACCTTATTAGGTCATAATGAGACACTGAGATAAAAATAAGGTCTATTATGGCCATTTAGGATGAAATTCCTACTTTATTTTGCTTAATTAATCAGATAACAACTTCAAGTTATTTATCAGACATTAAATTCCTTGGACATTCTTAATTCTATTTGGAAGTTTCTTGTAGGTAAAAGGTAATGGCAGTTTTGAAAATAATGTTCTTTCAATGTGGAATAAATGTCATCTAACCAACATGTTTGAAAACCAGGTCATGTATTATTGCTTTTATTTTCTCATTCAACAAGACTTGTTGAGTGCCTCCTTTGTGCCAGGTCCTGTGCTAGGTGGTTCTATAAATATTCCTCTGGAAAGAAAAGAGATGTGGTCTACTACCCAGTGCTTGAAGTCTGCCTTAGCAAATTTTAAATAGAGATTTCATTGATATTTGCTTCTAAAAGGCGAACAATGAAGGAGCTCTTGGAATCAGTTATTCATGACATGATGAGAATACCCGCTAGGACACTTTCTTGCTGGTTGAGGCTCTGTAAATCTCAGTTCCCTCTTTCCAGCAAGCACACTTCTTTAGGAGTACCTTCTCTGACTCTCCAGAGTAGGTTAGGTCTGCTGTCTATGCATGTTCTGTATTTTTCTTAAGTAGCCTCATCATAATTATAATTTAAAAATTATCTTTTTAATGTGTCTCCTCTTTGGTCTCTATTAGGCCATAAACTCCCTGAGGCTCCCTGTGCCTGGAATATGCTGGGCACTCAAATGTTTATTAATGAATTTTGACTTTTTTTTTTTTTTTTTACTGCTACCTGCTGGGTATTTTCCATCATGCTTTTGCCTTGTCCTCATGTCCTAGGGCAAGGCTTTATGGAAGATAATGTGTAATGGGCAGAATCCTGTGCAGTGGAGACCTTGGGAGCCCACTCATGATGATCGCATAGGGAGCATCCTTAAGGTGAAGGCCACAACATATGCCAATTATGATACTCCTTTTATCAGGTCAAAATTCATTGGCCTTTAGCTTGGATCTTACCCATCTGCCTCAATTTTGGTTAAAACCTTTACAATGGAGTTCTGTCTTGAGTCTCTGCACCTCCTCCCCCAAAAGAAATTACTTGTAGGAAAAATAGAGTTAGCCTTTAGGGTGGATGGATTTGTGTGTTCTATTTAGGAGTTTTAACTTTGAAGCTGTTTAAGATTTTGGAATGGGAAAGCTAACATTATCAGACTTTTTATTTTAGGAAGATATTCTGATGTCAATGCATAGTAAGTATTATGAGAGAGAGAGATAGATTATCAGTCGTTAATTCAGCCAGCAGTTTTTGTACACCTACTGTGTGTGTCTTCTACCAGACAATGGAAATGTAGACATGGAAGACATAGTCTCTGCACTCTAGAGCCTTACAGTCTATTAAGGGAGACAAATAAACTACATCATAATTTTATTTAATTAGTGGTATTTTAAGGGAAATACAGTATGGATGAAAACACAGAAGAGAGACACCCATTTTGACGAGGCGTTTCAGGGAAGGCTTCTTAGAAGCAGTAATGAATTAGTCCTTTCCAAAAAGCAAGTAGGCGTTAATCAGGCAAAGAGGATAGGGAAGGGCCTTCCAGGTGGAGAGAAGAGCACATGTGTAAATACTAGTTAATGGTTTATTTTGATTATCAAGGTGAAAATTCACGAGTGATATTTGAAAGGCAGAGTATGTAGCACTTGTTTAGTGGCTGAACACTGATTTATTATCAGGCTTTGAGCCTTCCTTGGTGATTGGGAAATATTGATGTAATTGCAGGAATAGTGGACGCTAAGAGGTCAAAGTGGGTGAGAGATGTATTCAGTTTTGGGTGTGTAGGTTTTGGGATACAGTGTAATTTCCTTGTGGATATATATATGCATAGTTGGAAGTTCATGTCAGAGTTTAGGAGCGAGATTAGGGCTAGAGATTGAGATTTGGGGTTCTCCATAGAAGTAGTAGCTAAACCTCAGACATCTGGTAAGATGTCAAGAGAGACTGCAGAATAGAGAGGGAAAAGAGGAATAGAGTTAGAATTCTGGAGAATAAGACAATACCTTTTTTCTTTTTAAGTCAGCATCTAATAAGGAGTTTTAAATTAGGGGGTTTTTTTCCCCTCTTTATTTTACTTCAAGGAGAAAAAAGGGTAAATGACAAGCAAATGAACAATGGTTAAGAGTTTATTTATTGAAACCCCAAGGCTCAGAGTCAAAGACAAATTTGGGTTCAATAATTGTGAAGGTAGGGAGGGTTTTCAGTAAGGAGCATTGAAACAAGGAAAGATTTTCTGATCACTTCTCAATGAATCAGAACACCCCTGAGAATTCCAGGTAATTTAGGTTTTACTTTGTAAACTCTTTATTTTGATTTGCGTGTGTTTCATTTTTCATATTTAACTTTGTATATTCAAATTTCCATTAATTTACAAGAAGTGTATACAATTTTCTCACTGGAGTATGTTACATAAAGGATTAAACACTCAAAGCCAGCCCTGATGGGCTAGCGGTTAAAGTTCAGCGCGCTCTGCTTCGGTGGCCTGGTTCAGTTCCTGGTTGTGGAACCACCCGCCTTGTCTGTCAGTAGCCGCGCTGTGGCGGCAGCTAACATAGTAGAACCAGAAGAACCTACAGCTATGTACAACTATGGCCTGGGGCTTTGGGTGGAGGGAAGGAGGAGGATTGACAACACATGTTAGCCTAGGGCAAAACTTCCCCTGCAAAAAAAAAAAAAGGGAAAGAAAGATTTAAAAAAGAAAAAAGAGTAAATGTTCATACTTTAGAAAGAATATCTATAGTGTCATAGCTGAGAGGATGTAAACTTATTTATTAGTAGACCTCACTTGGTTTCACATAACTCTCTCAGACTAAGTACATGTGGTACTTGAAGTCAGAGAGAAAGGGAAGCCAGGTTGTTGCAAAATGGAAAGGGAAATAACTTTCATATAGCCATAGTATTTTTTAAAAATTTATTTATTCCACAAAGTAAGCTGAGTAATATCTTTTTTTTGATGTGAGGAAGGTTGGCCCTGAACTAACATCTGTTGCCAATCTTCCTCTTTTTGCTTGAGGAAGATTGTCACTGAGCTAACATCTGTGCCAATCTTCTTCTGTTTTATGTGGGACGCCTGCCACAGCGTGGCTGGACAAGCAGTGCTAGGTCTGCACCTGGGATCCGAACCTGTGATTCCCCGGGGTGCTGAAGCGGAGAGCGCAAACTTAACCACTACACCACTGGGCCAGTCCCTAGCCATAGTATTTTTACAGAATCTGCTAAAGGAGTGTTTCAGGCACTTTGGTAGGAAATGCTGTGGACTTCCCCATGGCGGCATTTCTCTCTCTCTAGCAATCTGACTGCCTGGAGTGGTTAGCCTTTCTCGCTTATGTACAACAATAACAGCTATTGGTTACCAAGAACTTACAGTATGCCAGGCATTCTACATATATTATGTCATTTAGTCCTCATAACATTCTCGCAAATGGTGGTAGTTATAATGGGAGTAATAACTATAATTTGCAAAGTACTTAATATGTTCTAAGAATTGTGTTATAGAGTTAATGTACTTACATTCATTTAATCCTTACAGAAACTGTGTGTATGTTTGGCAGTAGATTTTTTTTTCTTCCATGAGGCCCAGAGGGGTTAAGCAACTTGCTTTTATGTCGTGCAGCTAGTATGTCAGTACACAAACTCAGATAGGTCTCTGAATTCTAAAATCTGTACTTTTTGCATTATACCTGCTGCCTCACTGTCACTTGTACTGGGTGGCAATGGGAAACACTGACTTCCCTGAAGCTTATGACTGGTACCTAAGAAGTGTCGTTAAAATAAAATAAAACAAAAAGTTTAGGGCCACGTTCATCTAGGGCTGGGTTACTGTTCTATACCCCTTTTCAGAGTATGAGTGCCACCTGCTGGGAGGTTATGATGTGTCTGTATTCTTGGTAAAGACGAACTTCCAAAAGGCCTGTCACAGGTGTGAAAGTGGCAGGTTTCAAAATGCTAATTCTTAAATTTCAGTATAGGAATCCTGGAGCATTACGGAGTTAGGTGAATCTCCTATTTACCATACAATCTAGTGCTTTATTTATCTTCGTTTGGGGGTGGGAGGGGTGTAGCATACATTTAAAAGAATGACACACTCAGTGCTTTTTACAATAAAGCCATTCTTACCAAGGGAAAGAATGATGGTCAAATGAATCATACTGTTACTTATAACAGATCAAATAAGAAGAGAAAGTTGGATTTACTTTGAGATAAGTGAGTTATTGAAGTATAAGAGGACCCTTTCCATTCAGATACTCTGGAAAGGAATCTGGAACCCAAGAGGGCGTCAGAGACTTGGAGAACAGAAAGTCGGAATGAAAGGGCAAGAAAAATGTGTGGATAAAAATACAAATGGTGGGGGCCAACCCTGTGGCCAAGTGGTTAAGTTCACGTGCTCCATTTCAGCGGCCCAGGGTTTCACCGGTTTGGTTCCTGGGCGCGGACATGGCACCGCTCATTCGGCCATGCTGAGGCAGCGTCCCACATGCCACAACTAGAAGGACCCACAACTAAGGATACACAACTATGTACCGGGGGACTTTGGAGAGAAAAAGGAAAAAATAAAAAATACAAATACAAATGGATTCTGTATTGTTAGTCTAGCACAAAGCTCACCAAATTGAGTCAGAATCCCAAGTAATGCTATAGAGAAAAAAGTTTAGGATGGTAACTTTAGATTATTATATGTTTAGAATAGTGAAAAGTGGACCTTTTTTTTTTTTTTTTTTTTTGGTGAGGAAGATTGGCCCTGAGCAAACATCTGTTACCAACCTTCCTCTTTTTGCTTGAGGAAGATTGTCCCTGAGTGAACGTCTGTGCCAGTCTTCCTCTGTTTTGTATGTGGGATGCTGCCTTCCCACATGGCCTTGATGAGCATTGTGCAGGTCTGTGCCTGGGATTCAAACCTGTGGACCTCAGGCTGCAGAAGCAGAGCACATGAACTTAACCACTACACCACTTGGTCGGCCCCAGAAAAGTGGACACTTTTTATAGGTGCTTATGTGCCCCTGAAGGGGAATCAGCTAAAGTCTCAGCACGTCCATTGCATATTCTTCATTAGGCTCCTTTGGGATCACGTTAGTGCTCTGTGAGTGTCTGGCACAGGAGATGTTATTATTTAGTGTGGGATTTCCACAGGAAAATGATGCTATACTCAACTGCCGTTTAGATGTGATTAAAGCATATTTGCAGTTGCATGCTATCGTGTTAAGCAAATATTTGTCTGACAAGAGATTAAAGTCCATTGGTAAGATCTGATATTACCAACAATGAAGGAAAGCACAAGCGTGACCATCTCCTTTCTTTGTGTCCCTTCTCAGATTAATCGCATAAGAAGCTGGGATAGTATGATAGCATCTTATTTTAGCAGGTGGATTTCTGGAGAGAAAGAGCTGTCATTTGGGGTGTGTATGCGTGTTTAAATTATAAGAGTAATTCTTATTGTAGAAAAATAGAAAAATAAAAATCATACATAATCCTACCACCTAGAGATAACTATATTAATGTTTTGGTATATTTCCTGTTTTATAAACATATTTTATATTTTGCAGCCCTTTTGTACTACATCATAACATTATAACATTATAGCATAAGTATTTTCTCATGTATTTACATACTCTTAGCATATAGACTTGACGCTACAATATGTGGACATACCATAATTTACTTATCAGTTTTCTTATTATTGGACACTTTATGTTGTTTATTGTTTTTGCTCATTTGTTTCTTCAGTAAATAGTGGTAGAGGAATTTACTTTTTTACTTGTTTCAATAACTAAGGGTAGAGAATGCAATACTGTGTGGCGTCTGCTTAGGGCCTAGTGTTCTATTAGTAAACTAGCCTTGAAAGTAACCACTCGTTGGATTAATCTCTGCTTTAGTTCCGCAAGTCTGTCTCCTTTGTCCTCTTTTCCTATCTATCAGTTTCCTCAGGATTTTGCAGCACTTACTGCATCCACATCCCCTTCAGGAAACACCCTCAAAGTATCCTTTTGCTTTTCAGGTTCTACAGTTAAATATCTCGCACCGAGCTATTATGATTGCAAGCTGAGTTTCTACTCTTTACATCAAGCCGGCACTCTTATGCTTCCATGGTAGAGTGAGTGCTAGTTGAGAACTATTCCTTTTTAAGCTAAAGAAAATGTAACTTGTGAGGAGTTAGCGTCCCGAGAATAGCTAGTATTTTAGACATAGTCTATTCAATTTATTGAAAACAAAATCATTCAAAACACCTTTCGAAAGGACAGCGAAGTTTTATGTTACAAGCTATTTACTGGTTTATTTTGTGAGTAGTAACCAGATAAATTCAGTAGATTTAATTCTTTTGACAAATATTTATTGAGTGCTTACTATGTGCTAGGTACCATTTTAAGCACTGGGCACATAAAACTAACAAAAAGCTTTGCTTTCATGCAGCTTATATGGTAATGGAGAGAGACAGACAAGATAAAATAAACAAACAACACCCAAGTCCACAATTCCTTAAGCAAAGTCTTGGGAACAGATGTGTTTTAGATTCAATTTTTTTAAATGTTAGAAAGATAATATGGTGTATATTATAGATTGCCTAACACTCGGTGGGGGGGCGGTCTGAAGCAGTAATCAAACCTATTAATGTTTCTTTAGTAATAAAAATATGAACATCACACTCAGTGGGATAAATACAACTGTAGCAGCTTCATGTTAGTGCAAGTGAGATATTTTTGTAACATAACTATTAAAGGATAATTTTCAAAAAAGGTAAAATGTCTGTGATACAGATATAAAGTGAACACATTTTAAAGACTTTATTTAACTTATTAAATGAAGGAACCACACAGATGTTACAACGCATTCAAAGAAGACTCCTTAGAACAGACATTTATACATCAGGAATATTAAAATGATGTGCAAATTAAGGGAAAACTCCCTTCTTCCACAGTGGGAGAGGGAAGTCAATGAACTGGACGGCAGAATTTGCACGTGTATAGACAAGGGTTATTCTGCATTATTATCAATTGTCTATAATGTATAGAGTTGTAAAATAGCTTCCACAGAGTCAGAATCAGATAACCTGGAAGGTTGTGCCCTTGACAGTGCCTTTTTTTTTCCATTGAAGTGTACAATTTTTTTCCTACTTTAGTTACTGTAAAGCTTTTGGTTTTCTGAGCTCTTTAGAATTATAGAGAAGGGATATAGAGCTATAGTATGTTTCATAGTGATAGTGCTTTGCAGAAAAATAAAGGAGCAGGGGCCGGCTCCGTGGCCAAGTGGTTAAGTTCGCACGTGCCGCTGTGGCGGCACAGGGTTCGGATCCTGGGCGCCGACATGGCACCACTCGTCAGGACACGTTGAGGCGGCATCCCACATCCCACAACTAGAGGGACGTGCAGCTAAGATATACAGCTGTGTACGGGGGCGGGGTTGGGGAGATAAAGTAGAAAAAAAAAAAAAAGATTGGCAGCAGTTGTTAGCCCAGGTACCAATCTTAAAAAAAAAAAAAGAAAGAAAGAAAAATAAAGGTGCAGAAGGGAGGTTATAATTTCAAATAGAAGGGCCAGGGAAGACTCACTGAGAAGGTGATATTGAGAATAGAGCTAAAAGTAGATGAGGTGTTTTGCCTGAGTAACTGGAATGATGGAGTTGCTATTAACTGAGATAGGGGAAGAGCATTTGGGGTAGAAGGCAGGGGAGGTGTAGGTCATGACCTCAGTTTTGGGCATTGAACATTCAAGTAGAAATGGTGAGGCAGTTGGATGCACATAGCTGGAGTTCAGGGAAAATGTGTAGGCTAGATAAACATTTGGGAGTTAATGTGTATAGGTGACATTTAAAGCCCCCCAAACTGGATGAGATCACTAAAAAAAGCTCCTTCTATGTGCCAGGCCTTGTGCTAGCCCCTGGGGATACACAGGTAAGTTAAAAATTGTCTTTGTCCGCAAAAAGCTTATTGTCTAATAGGGGAGGCAAATGTAAACAGTTAAAACAGTATGAAAATATACTAATGTAAATACACATAAAGTACAGATGATTCAGTGAAGCCAAATCTGAGAGTCATCCTAAACTCCATCCCCCTCGAAGTTGCTTGTTCAGTGGCCCAGCCGGGAGACACGCACAGCAGTAGTCAGTGTGGGACTCTTTTTTTTTTTTTTTAAAGATTGGCACCTGAGCTAACATCTGTTGCCAGTCTTCTTCTTTTTTTTTTTTCTTCTTCCCCGCAAAGCCCCCCAGTACATAGTTGTATATTCTAATTGTAGGTCCTCCTGATTGTGCTATGTGGATGCCGCCTCAGCATGGCCTGTTGAGTAGTGCCACGTCGGTACACAGGATCTGAACCGGTGAAACCCTGGTCTGCCAAAGCAGAGCACGCGAACTTAACCACTTGGCCACAGGGCCCGCCCCTCTTTTTTTTAGTTGAGGTATAACTGACATATAATATTATGTTAGTTTCAGATGTACAGCACAATGATTTGATATTTGTGTATATTACGAAATGATCACCACAGTAAGTCTAGGTAACATCCATCACCATGCATAGTTACAAAATTTTTTTTTCTTGCGATAAGGACTTTTAAGATTTACTGTCTTAGCAACTTTCAAATATGCAATACAGTGTTATTAACTATAGTCACCATGCTGTACATTACATTTCCATGACTTCATCATTTTATAACTGGAAGTTTCTACCTTTTGACCCCCTTCACTCATTTCTCCCACTACCATGCCCGCCTCTGATACCCATGCTCAACACAAGGTTGACATAAGGGAAACCTACTGTAGAAAAGAAACCATATTGTAATTTTGAATGACCTCTGACTAATTAACCTGACTGGATAAGCACCCTCCAGGAGATCCACCTGCTCTGTAGATTTTATGACCCCTGCTTGTGCATGTACCTCCCAGCTGCAATAAGATGATAATTTCGTTCTTTTGAGTTCCTTAGGAACGTGATGACCCCTGAACAGAGTCTGTGCTGATAGCCATCATCAGTGAAAACAGAAAGGTCTGGTGTGGCGACCCCCAGTCTGTAACAACAGAGGGTCAACGTTCCTAACCACCCCCATAACCCACTGGCCTATGTAACTGCTTCAAGATTCTATAGCCCCTTAAGAAGGTTCTTTCCAACATTAGTCCACCATCTTTCCCTTTGCTAGCAAGCTATAATAAAATGCCCTTTCTCTGCCACCATCTTGCCTCTTGACGATTGGCTTTTGTCTTGTGGTGAGCAGATTGTGCCTTTGTGTGGTAGCACCTCTGGCAACCACCAATCTCTTCTCTGTCTATGAGCTTGGTTTTTTGTTGCAGTTTTTGGGTTTTTTTTTAATTCCACATATAAGTTAGATCATGTGGTATTTGTCCTTCTCTGACTCATTTCACTTAGCATAAGGCCCTCAGGGTCCATCCATGTTGTTGTAAATGGCAAAGTTTCATTCTTTTTTATGGCTGAATAGTATTCCATTGTGTATATACCCATACTACATCTCCTTTATCCATTCATCTATCAATGGACGCTTAGGTTGTTTCCATATCATGGCTACTGTAAATAATGCTGCAATGAACATGGAGGTGTATATATCTTTTCAAGTTAGTGTTTTCATTTTCTTTGGAGAAATACCCAGAAGTGGAATTGCTGGATCATATGGGACTTCTATTTTTAATTTTTTGAGGAACTTCCATACTATTTTCCATAGTGGCTGTACCAATTTATATTCCCACCAACAGTGCACAAGGTTCACTTTTCCTCCACATCCTTGCCAGCATGTTTTATGTCTTTTTCCTAATAGCCAGTCTAACAGGTGTGAGATGATATCTCACTGTTGTTTTGATTTGCGTTTCCCTGATGATTAGTGATGTTGAGCATCTTTTCATGTACCTGTTGGCCATCTGTATATCTTCTTTGGAAAAATGCCTATTCAGATTGCCCATTTTTTAATTAGATTGTTTTTTTGCTTCTGAGTTGTATGAGTTCTTTATGTATTTGGTATCTTAACCCCTTGTCAGATATATGATTTGAAAATATTTTATCCTATTCAGTAGGTTGCCTTTTCATTTTGTTGATGATTTCCTTTGCTGTGCAGAAGCTTTTTAGTTTGATATATTCCTACTTGTTTATTTTTGCTTTTGTTACCTGTAGTACCTTTTATATCAGCTGGCTTCTACAACAACCCACTGCACCCAGCACGTTGCCAGTGATATTAGAGAACCTCGCTAGTTACACTTCTGCATGACTTACAAGGCTCGTCATTATTTGGCCTTTGTCTTATCTCTTGCTTTACTTCCTCAGATCTATCCCTAGTGATGGAGATGATCAGTTTTGTATTTTGAAATTTTTGAAATTTCTGGCTGTAGAGTGAAAGATGAATTAGAAGAACAAAATTAGAACAAAATAAACATTGATAACATTAGTCTGCTATTTCTTTGCCTCAGTCTGCCTTCAAATTAGTATTTAGTGACTTGTAGACACCTATAGGGTATAAAAGGTAAAACAGGTATGAAGAAATGAAACGTGTATATTGCTGAACTAGAAAATGCAAATTTGAGAATTAGGGAAAAATTTCTAGTAAATGCATGCAGTTGTAAACTTTGCACTCTTCCCTCCTGTATGTCATATTAATAGGTAACCTATCTGGTGGTTCCTCAAAATATTAAATATAGAATTACCATGAGATCCAGCAATTCCCCTTCTGGGTGTATGGAAGAATTGAAAGCAAGGACTCAAGCAGATGCTTGTGCGTCAGTGTTCAAGGCAGCGTTGTTCCTAATAGCCAAAAGGGGGAATCAACCCAGATGTCCACGGGATGATGGGAGGGATGAATGGATAAGCAAATGTGGTATGTATGTACAATGGAATAGTGTTTAGCCTTAAAAAGGAAGGGAATTCTGACACACGCTGCAACATGGATGAACCTTAAAGACGTATTAAGTGACAGAAACCAGACACAAAAGGACAAATACTATCTGATTCCACTTATATCAAGTACCTGGAATAGTTAAATTTGTCGAGACAGAAAGTAGAATAGTGGTTACCAGGGCCTGGGAATGGGGAGATGTTGTTTAATGGCACAGAATTTCAGTGTGAGATGATGAAAAAGTTCTGGAGAAAGGGTAGTGGTGATTGTTGCACGACAGTGCAAATGTACTTAATGCCACTGAACTGTACACTTAAAATGGCAAATTTTATGTTATGTGTATTTTATCACAATACAAAAAGATGACCTAGAAATACCATGCTGCTCTAAGAAAGAATAAGAAAGATTTCTGTATACTAATATTATACTGATATTGAGAGATTCCCAAGATAGATTAAGTAAAAAAAAAAAATAATAAAAAGGGTAAAATGCTATCTTTTGTGTAAATAAGGTCAGGTAAAAATATATATTCATGTTTGCTTGTATTTGCATAAAGAAACCCTGGAAGGCTTAATGAACAGCTAATAAAAGTTGTTACCTCTAGGAGGCAAGAGGGGCTGGGGTCCCTGGGGGCAGGAGTGGTAATGAGACATCTCAGTGTATTTCTTTTTATGTACTTTTGATTTTTGAGCCAGGTAAACGTGTTACCTGTTCAAAATAGTGTTTAATAGTGGGACTTCAAGTGGATTCGTTGTAGAAGGATCGATAATTTGTGGTCACAGAAAACACAATTTTTTAGAGGTATTGATTAAACATTGCTACATGTGACATCCCCTCTCCTAGACAAGTGGAGTCAAGGAGTCAGGAGTGTGTGCTAATATTTGGTGTTTCAAGAGCCTGGTTTAGATGCAGAAGTGAGTTTTACCTTCCCTTCCTCTGCTAGCAGCAAAGAGAACATATTTTGCATATTCTGCACCTAAGTTCATCAATACCAAGGAGTCAGAGAGAGAGAGAGAGAGAGAGAGAGAGACAAGTCATTGCGCCCGGAGTGAGGACTTTTACCAGGGCCCAAGTGCTTGAAGGTTGACCATGGCAGGTGGTGTCATTAAACACATTACTCCACCAAGTTTGGGAGCATAAAGCATTCAAAAGCAGGAAACTGTCTGGATATAGCTCTGCATCCCTCCAAAATGCCACCTTCTCTGATTCCATCATTAACTGGGAGCATATTATATCTAACATTTGCATCTGAAACAAGCAGCAGGGTTGCCTAACTTTTCTTAGGCAGCAGGAACAGAGATAGCAGCTGATAGCTGAGCACCCATCTAATTGCTCCCCACTCCCTCTCCCTGCCAAGGGAGTGGGACTATATTATGTCTTCCCTCTTTTCCCACCTAGATCCAACAGGAAATACAGACAGAATCGTGAGGCAGCCTCTGAAAAGTGGAGGGTGGGCTAGGAGAAGCCCACCCCATCCTAGCACTTGCCTCTTAGCCGTGTTCCAGGGCATATGGGTTGGAGGGACAACCTGGGGAGTCATATCCAGGAATTGTGCCCAAATTACAGCTGGTAGAGCACTTCCCAGCAAGGCTGTCAAGGTGTGGGTAACGATAAAGACTGAGGTACAGAGCCAAAATGACAGAACTGAGGAACTAGGAAATCTATCATTGAAAGTACTAAAGAAGTAGGCACCTGGGAAGTAGTCTCAAGAAGTTCCAGAGGTGGAGTTCAGATGATTTTTACATGATTCCAGCCCAGGCACTCAAGGTATGCTTTACTCATTTAAAGTTGTTAGAATGGGTAAGCAACATATTTTTCTCTGCCTCATTGATCTATTTATATGTGTTTTCCCCACACATTGTGGGAATTGGAGACAAGTGGACAGCCGTAGTGGACATAGCATGGGCTTTGGAATCAGGCCAATCTATTTAAACGTCTTCTCTTTCTAGGTGTGTGACTTTGGTCAAGTTATTTTTATTATACTGAACCTCAGGTTCTGTGTGCATCATAGGGTTGCTACAAGGACTAAATGAGAGAAGAACATTTATATATAATCATCTTGCACATAGAAAGCATTCAATAAAAGTTTTGTTCCTTCTCCCTTTTTGTTTCTTCCACAGAGCTTTACATTTAAAGGTATTCAAAATATTTATCAAATTGAGTCTGTTTCTCTCTGCCTATTAAATCTGAACCCTGGTGAAGGGCTGCCTGAGGCAGGCATATTTATGAGGCTTTCACCTTGAGCAGCTAATGTTATTGTTGCTAAATATTGTATTAAGTAACTGCCTGTTATGTGCCCTCACACCCACTGATAACAACTGGTGTGGAGAAGGGGTCCTTAAATAGAGAACAGGAACAGGCCTCCACGAAGCAGAAGGTTCAGGCTGGACTTTGATAATAAGACAGCAAGATAAACCAGATCAGCAAGGGAGAACTTAGCTGAAAGAAGTTAGGATCATTCCCTCATGCTCACTGCTCTTCTAAAGAACCTCAAGCGGATGCTCTAGGCATGGCTAATTGTGGGGATTGTTAATTGTCCTTCCTTCTTTTGCCAAATACTTATTGAGCATATACTGTGCTATGGTGGATAGAAACAGTATTAATACATGATTCTTGCCTCCCAAGAAGGTTTTCCTTTAGTAAAAAATTTATGCACATACCAAAATTTAATTCTTTAGTGATATGATGTTACTTTTGTTTATCCTTTTACATTTTACCATTTAAAATGATCTCATTTTAGAAACATACATCATATACATAGAAAAAGGATTTCAAAGATACACACCAAGATATTAACAGAGTGGTATTTTTTTCCTTTCATTTTGTTTATCCGAATTGTCTAAATTTTCAAAACTGTCACTTTGAAGTTATAGGAGATTCATCATTCCCCCTCCTAGCTCACAGAATAGTGACCTGTCTCTTCCTCTTGCATTCAGCTTTTGCGAGAACTGAAGCACCCTAATGTGATCGCACTGCAGAAGGTGTTCCTTTCTCACAGTGACAGGAAGGTGTGGCTGCTGTTTGATTATGCAGAACATGATTTGTGGGTAAGTCTGAACTCTATTTTTAATATTATTTTATATAGATATGCATAAATAAATGCATGCACTGCATATTGCTAATGCATAGAAAGGAAAACTTGCTCTGTTGACCATAGTTCAAAATAAATATAATGTAAATGTTGATTTAAAAGAATCTGACCAGTAAAGATTAACATCTTATTTTACTGAGAAGATAGTATTTGTAATATTCAGAAATTTCGCTTCAGAAAATGTTAATGAGTGGGAGATTATAATTCTATGCAAGTAATTAATGGCAGTGTACTGATATGTAGTGAAAATTTCTTTTGTGGTACACACAGTAGTTCAAATTTAATCAGTTATGTACTCATGAATAGTTTCTCTAAGTTAAGGTCAATCTCTTGCAGCATTTTGCCATTTAAAACCAACTTCACCAAATGGAAGTATATGTTTGGTTTTGCAAATATTAAGGATGTTTTATCAATATATAAAAGAAGCCAAAAATTCTGATTTCAGGCTTTTAAAATTAGGAATCAGGGCTTTAAACATATTATCCGAGGAGATGCAAAAAAGTGAAAAAATTCAAACTTGGCGGTAAGTTCGAATTTTGGATAATTAAATTTTGGTTCAATGCAGTGTGGTTTGTCATCTATATAAATTACAAATCTATTTAGGAATAACTTTAACAGACTCCTAGGCCTTGAAGGAACTTTCAGAGTTTATGCTATTACAGCAGATATTGACAAGAACCTCCAGTGTGTTTCTCCATCTTTTTCATGGATATTCAGTACCCATTTTGACGTGTTTTGGAAAGGGGTGGGTTGGAGATGGATGTAGAGGTGGGGATGTGGGGCGCAGGTAGCGTTTCTTCCCTTTTATTACAAGGTTTTAATAACCCACAATATAACATGTGGACATAAAAATTTGAATATGGTGATCTAGTTGTATTTATTTCAATGGGATCGAATGCTCCATTTTCTCTCCTTCCTCCTTTCTAGTGATTTCCTATTTAATATTTACTACTAGGAATTCATCCTAATTTTATTCTGTGCCAAAAGAAGGCGAAACTTCTCAATAATTCAAATATAAACATAGTCAGTGATGTTACCTAAATGTGTTAAGTGCTAACTTTTTATAGAATAGTAAAAATTTACAGTTTTTTCTCCGTTTTTGAAAAGCTTTCATTCTGTCAGTAGAGAATACAACTAGTACTATTTTTAGGCAGGCTTTTAAATATCAACCCTTTCTACCTTTTGGTCCTGTTTAATGAAAATCTTAATGGTTTCAGTAAATCTAGTCATTAATACCCACATTTACACTGTCCTATTCACCCCTAATATAGATTCCCTTTTGGTTGACCTTATTATTCAAATTATTTTTCTTTGTGACATTATTGCCCTTTAGTAAGTAATTTTAAAATGTAGAGAATTTATTGCAGCCTTGATTATGTTTTATTGATAAAGATATTAGCAAAGACTATATATTATAGTATGTTTTATTTTTTTTAATTTTTAGCATATTATTAAGTTTCACCGTGCATCAAAAGCAAATAAAAAGCCCATGCAGCTGCCAAGATCTATGGTTAAATCATTACTTTACCAGATTCTTGATGGTATCCATTACCTCCATGCAAATTGGGTGCTTCACAGAGATCTGGTAAGTGTGTTTCTTTTAAAGTGATCAATATGTTTTTCCCCCTCTCTTAAAAAACATCTTTTCTTCTCTGTACAATTATGATAAACATTACTTATAGAAATTTTGAAAATACATGTAAGCAAAAAAAGAAAGAAAGAAAAATCACCCATAAGCCTGTGATCAAAAGATTATCATTATTAACATTTGGTATATGTTCTTCCCTTATATTTATGGATAGCTATAAAATGTGAGTGTGATTTTCAGCAAATGATTGGTATAATCTTAGTGGGATAGTCATGTGAAAAGTGTCTTTCGATCCATTTTGTTTTTCATATTATTGCTCATCATTAGTAAAAACATTGATAATTAAAGACTGAGTTCTCATTGTTTGTTTTCCTTAAGAGTAAGCTGAAAGAATGACACTGCATCCAATAAATAGAATGTTGTCATCAGTATTAACAATAAATAAATGAATAGATCTAACAGGTGGAATATACTAATTAGGCAAATTAACCACAATTCAAATGTTTGATTTCACTTTTTTATTCAGTGCACATATAACAGACATTTCTTAATGTCAAATTATGTGCTATTCATCTTCACATTATTGTCATTTTAGTTCATGTTGATGAGATTTTTTCTTTGTTCTTGAGAAGATAATTGCATAGCTGTAATACACATGAGTTTATAACTGGTAGTTTTATTTTGCTCCCTGCAAAAGTGGTTTCATGATCATTTATGTCTTAGGCTTTTGGAGATTCTAGGCATATGATGGGGATAAATCTAGGTCAACTCAGTTTTAATGATTGAGGAGAAGTATTTATTACAAAAAGGAATGAATACCCTTGCTACCTTGTCAGGCCTGGTCATCTGACTTGACCATCTCTTGCTGTGGCATTGAAGCTAAACTGGGGCTAAATGACTATGCCCACAAAGAGGGATTTACCGTATCAGCAGAAGCATTTCGCCTCATGATTTTAAACTGTAAGGTTCTCAAAGATGTCCACCTACCCACTTTACTATTAATCATAAATCAGCACGTTTTTAAATGACTCTTGGGTACATGAGGTTGTTCTAGATCAAAACCTCCTTCATACATGCTTTCAGATTCTGATTTGCTATATACTTAATGTAACCTATGTGAGTTATATTTTTGAGGTCAGATCATGTTTGAATCATTGATCAGAATCTTTTGTTGAAGGTTAATTTAAACTCCTGTCTTTTTTCACAGAATTGTATATTTTGTTCTAAATCGCATTGATTAATGCATTATATTTGTGATGTCATCATCTGAATGTCCACAGGTATTAAAACTCAGTATGACCAGGACTCAGTTTTTTCCCATCCAAACTTATTGCTGCTGCTTTAGTGTCCTCTATTTTGGCTATGGCCCTACCCTCTTCCTGGCCTAGAAATTTCTTTTACCCCTTGCAGACCCTTGTACTCCACATCCAGAGCTTGCCTTGTCCTGTCAATTTCACCTCTAAAATATCTCTTCCATTCATCTACTTCCATCCCTAGTGCCTCATTCCTAGTTCAGGCCTTTATTATCTCTTTCTTATAGTACGAAACTTGCCTCTTGTCTTCTCATCAACAATCTCTTTCCCTTCCAGTCCACTTTAGACTTTCTGAATAATTACTCAGCTCCTGCTTAAGAACTTTGAGATAGTTCTTCATGTTTCAGACTAAAAGCTCTTGTTCTTTATTTGGCTTTCGAGGTCTTATGAGATATAGCTCCAACTGTCTTTAAAAATTTTCTTTATCCCCATAATCTTTCACTTACACTGTACTATTGAGCTAGTGATTATTTCCTGTATCCTCCTGAGATCTCCTGCCTCAATGGCCTTTATTTCTCCTGTCTTAAAACCCCTTACCCTGTCTGTACATATTCAAATACTACCTGTCTTTGAGGACCCACACAAAACCTTATCTTCATATCCATCCTTACTTGGAAATAATCTCTCCTCCTTATTGGTTGCTGCTGTACTTTGTCTTGACTTCTCTTGTGGAATTTATCTATGAGTGTTATAGTAATCTGACAGATATGTTAGGTCATCTTCTAGACCATAAATTTCTTGACAGAGCAGGGTCTGTGATTGGTTTTGCTACCCTACTACTCCACTACACCATAGGTACAGAGTAAACATTTCCTAAGTGAATGGATATCAGTAAGAATGTTGATTATTATGGCATGTTTTTGGGTCAAGTAAGATATATTATGTATTTCAACCTACTGTCCCCAGTAAATGTTTATTATTTCCTTGTATGTGCAAAGTACGGAGGGATGGGGACAGTACAAATATGACTGCATCAAAGGCCTCTTCTCCGGTGTTTAGTCTGAGAGAAGAAATATGATATACACAAATAGTTATCCTGTAAGGTAGATGAGAGAGAATGTGATCATGGCCCTGTGAGAGTTGTAGACTAAATGCCATTCAAGGTAAGAAGAGGTTCTGAATGGGAGAATAAGGGAAAGCTTTAGAGAGGTGCCATTTTAGCAGGCCTTTGAAGGATGAGTAGAATTTAAATGGAAATTTCAGAGGTGAGGGTAACCTAAGGGAGTGCAGGATGTAAAACTCTGAGGTGAGAAACAACTTGAATTATCCCAGAAAGTCTGTATAGTTCTGTCCGGCTCAAATTTGCATAAGCTTAGTTAGGGTAGTGTGAGGCAAGACTCGAAAGATATGGGTTGGAGCCTGATTGAGGAAGGCCCTAAATATCAGGCTAGGGAGTTTGTTTTTAAATACTAAAAGCTTGTAAACAACAGAATGAAGGTTTTTTCCCCCCAAATGAAACTTTTTCCCCACTGAAGAAGCCACCTCTAATTATTAATACCTCATCCATAGCATGACCACAATGTTGAAAATGTGATTCTGACCTAGCATAGCACTTATCTTTTACCCCACATTCACCAAATGCCTCTACCCCTCATGTAAGTAACTCCAGTAAGATTTGAAACCTGAACCAATAGGAATCTAGTCTTGACAGCCTACTCAGTTCTTTTCACTGATCGTAAGTCCTAATACCTGGACCATATTGTCATGATTTTGCCAAAGTATTTTCAGGAGTAGAAGATTTAAACTGTATGTTTATGTTGTAGATATATTCTATAGTAGATACCGAAATATACAATATATCAAATATATGTATGTTGTTAAAAGGAGCATCATGGGGACATATAAAAATTATTTTTGTGTGAGCTTAAGAGTAGAGTTGCAGCTTTAGTCAATGAGTAGTTGGGTTTTTTTAGTGCTTTGTTTTCTATTGCTCTAGAGATCTGGCTTTATACTATTTGTTAGTCTCAACTGTCTCGGAGGACATACCATATCTAAATTTTCATTTTATGTGAGAAACCTGGAAAATGCATATAATTAAAGGTGTTAGAATAAATATAAATTTGCAATGTAATAGTATATCTCCCAAAATTTAAAAAGTAAATAAAAACCAGTGTGTTGGACTTCACACACAGAAGTACTATGTCATCAAAGAGGTTGGTGTTTTTCATTGTGATTGATTTCGTATCTGGAACAGTATTTAAATTATGTTATTTGGATCCTAGAATTTAATACAGAAATAGAGAATTGAAATAAAGTCACCAAAAAGATTACTTATATTGAGGAATTGCTTTAAAAGGAAAGGAGAAAAGGAGCTAAATATATTCATCTTGGCTGAGAGACAGTGAAGTAGAGACATAAGTCTATAAATATTTGGAACTTGTAAACACCAAGGGAGAAAAGATGTATTTTAATTTTATAGCAGGATATAGCTAAGAGTAAGAAGATGAAATACAGGATGACTCATTTTTATGGAATTGCTATTCTGGTGGGTTGGAAGAATGCCAAGATATAGTTTATCCGTTTTTCAAAATTATGAGCTTCTTGAGAGCAAGGATCATCTCTCACTAATTTTTGTATTCCTAGTGTTGGCATATTGTTTGTGCTCACAAGTTACTTAAATTGAATTTCAGTAAAGCATCTGGCAATTGCACATTATTCTTTAGCAAAGGTAGAGAAATGCTGCCTAAATGGTAGTATTTTTAAGTAGATTTATGCCTCCTTAGTTACAGAATATTGCTACTGGATCAGTGGCGTAAACTGAACTGGAAGTTAAACTCTTTTTCACCTTCATATCTCAGTACATAGCACATGATAAATGCTAGGTCTTTACTGAATGAAGGATTTGAATGAATGTTCCAGGACCCTGAGCCTAGCTCTGTCTTTGAAAAATATTTGTGGAGATCCCAACCCAAAACTCTAACTTGAGTTTTGAATAGTAATTATTTTGTTCACAATAGTGGGTGAATTTGTAGTCTTTTGAAGTCCACAGGCACAGATTACTACACAGTCTGCAAACACAGTACGTGGAAATTTTGTGAGATCCAGCTGAGGGAGAAAGTAATTTTGTATCCAGTAATCTTTTGGGTTTGTTGTTAATTAACATCTACTAAACATTATTGGATTGTCAAAAAGTCACGTCTATCACAGACCTAAAGACTTGTTTATTCTATTAGGTGTCTATAATAATAATAATAAAAAGTTGCCGATACTTAGAGTCAAATATAATTCAGTTGATTAAAGAAAATGATGCAATAGATATTCTAGCTGCAGAGAAATGTATAATATTTGACTCTGGATACTTTTCACACCAGCTGACAGAGAACTATATAGTTTTAGTTTATTGATATTTTTCCTAGTTTTTCCCACACTTCCTAGTTCACTCATGTGGTTGTTGGCAGGATTCATTTCCTCACGAGCTGATGGGTAGAGGCTTTCCTTGGTTCCTTGCCACAGGGGTCTCTCATTGGAGCATCTCACAACATAGCAGTTTTCTTCACCAGTGTGAGCAAACAAGAGGGCAAGAGGGCGAGTGTTAGCAAGATGGAAGTCACAGTCTTCTCTAGTTAATCATGGAAGTGACAGCTCATTACTTTTGTTGTGTTCTATTCATTAGAAGTCGCTAGGTGCAACCCACCTCAAGGGGAGAAGTTACACAGAAGTGTGTATACCAGGGTGGGGATAATTGGAAGCCAGGTCCAAAGCTGCCTATCACAGAGGCTAAGAAGCTTTTAAATGATATTTGGATCCTATTGTCCTTTTTACTTAGTATAAATATAAAAAAGAAAATGCAAGAAGTCCCCTCCTTTCACATGTAATTTTTTCCATGTATAAAAGTTGCGTGGGTGGTAAGGGTTTGAGTAGGTCTGGTTCTGGAGAGAATAAAAAATATTATAATGTACCAATTATCCCTTCCCTTTTACAAACACTCTTCAATGACTTATTTCCAGAATTTGGTATATGTTCCTTACTTTTCTCCTCCTCTCTTGTCCCCTCTACTCCTTCTCCTCCCCACTATTGAACCACAGGTATCACCTGCTTAATTCTAGAGGGTGTGTTCAATCAGGATCCAGAGTTTTTCACTTTGGACATATTGAGTGATTCCATCTTTGTTACGCGTTCTGAGGCCTATGCTTATCACTAGTATTAGTACTTTTTAATTTCTATTTTTCACTCATTTGTGTAAAACAGGGCAAAAAAGCAAATAAAAATTTAAATATTGGCAAAAACATTGTTTTCCAAGGTTGGTCATATTGCTGAGTTGTAACAGCTAGCTGACAAGCAGTGAAAAGACACCATGCAGAAGCATGACATGTTACAGTCCTTTTGCTACAGAGAGCACGTGAAGACTCTTGAGGAGCATCACGTATGAAAGGCCAATGTATGAAAGTCAGAGATGGTCCTCTGTTTCTACTCAGCTGGAAAAAGAGTGCTATGCTGTTAATCTGTGTGAAAGTGTGATTAAAATAAGTGCTTGGTGGTTGGAGAATTGTCTAGACATCTCTATGTGCAGCCCAACTTCTCTTCATTACCTGTCTGACAAGGAGATACATCAAGTCTTTTATTTTGTCTACGCTGAACAGAGCCTGATAAGGCAAATGTGTTATACCTCAAAGGAACTAAGCCTTCAAATCTCAATGTAGCTGTCTTGCCAGCATTTTGCAAATATTTTAATATTGTTTTAGAGTTTTAGCCTTGCTAAGTTCTTAGGATACGGGAGCTTTGAGATCTTAGACTTAAAAGAAAATTTTTTTCTAAGATAGCTAGTCTTGATCTTTCTGTCTCAGTTTACTCATTTGTAAAATGAAGATAATGATAGGTACTATATATGGTTGTTGACCCTCTAGTCTTAGCTCCAGAGTTCCTGAATTCCTCCTAATTTCTCATCTGTAGGAGCTTCTGTACATTCTTTCTGGATCCCATCAGCACTCTAAAGACGCCCTTTCTTTTAACTGCTTTCTTCCCCAGAATTCCTTTAGCCTGGTACTGATCCCAGCCCCTTCTGCTATACAAAGTAGAGCCCTAATATAAATATGTGAAACATACCTCTCAGTGTTTAAAATAAAAAAAGTAGGCCATGTTTCATCCTGTTTGTATTTAAATATTACTGGGGCCGGCCTGGTGGTGCAGAGGTTAAGTGTGCACGTTCCGCTTCGGCGGCCTGGGGTTCACCGGTTCGGATCCCGGGTGCGGACATAGCACCGCTTGGCAAGCCATGCTGTGGCAGGCATCCCACATATAAAGCAGAGGAAGATGGGCACAGATGTTAGCTTAGGGCCAGTCTTCCTCAGCAAAAGAGGAGGCTTGGCAGCAGATGTTAGCTCAGGGCTAATCTTCCTCAAAAATGAATGAATGAATGAATAAATATTGCTAATATTTTTTTGCCAAGTCTTCGCATTTAAAAATATAAAAGTTAAAAAAAACTTGCTTAAATGAGATCAAAATTAGTAAGTGCTTCAAATAACTTACTTTTCATTCTAACTTTCTCTTTATTTTTTCATTTGATTTATGCTAATCAAATGACTTTCTCTTTATTTTTTTCATTTGATTTATGAACATTCTACTTAAAGAGTTATGCCAGAAAGTAGCATTTATTTTAACATGACTTAATCATCCTAATCTCTTTCAAAATGCAGAGCTAACAATTAAAAAGTAAAGTATGGCTTGGGTATCCTCTAAGGTGCAATTTTAGGTGATTTTGGACAATTACACATCTTGTCATGCTGTAGGAGCACATTAGGGTTTCTGTGGGTGACTTTGGTTCCTAATTAATAGTTCCTCAGAGCTGGATCCTTGATAGTTTGTGGCTCAGTTGTTCATGTCTGCAGTCTGGAGGCCGTTGATGGTGGTGATGTCCTCCATGCACGGGGACACCTGTCCTGCTGCCTCTCCACAGGCCTTGCGAGGATCAGATGAGGTAATGTTCCTTATAGTGCTCTGGATATTGTGACACACACCTTACAAATGTGAGGTATTATTGGGGTGTTTTTTAGACATGGGCTGTGATTTTTTGACAGGACAGTTTTTCCATCATCTACATCCGTAACCCCATAACTGGAGCTTTCCACAGAGTCCCACTCATAAGTCAGTTTGAGTTAGAGCGTAATGCTTCACCATCTATTCTATAGGCAGGTGATAACACACTAAGAGTCTCACTTCCAAGAGAGCCAGCTTCAGAGGGATGTGATTGACTCACAGTGGCCCATGAGGCCTCTTAAGGTTTGGCTCAGGGATGGGGATGCTGTGATGATCCCTGACTTTAGCATAAAGTTTCAGTAGCCTGTAGTGGCAAACACATAAATTTATAAGGCTACTTGTGCCAAACTAATTTCCAAGTCACTAATTGGGTATAGTCAAGTTATATTCCACACTGACAGCAAAGGCAGGAACTAATTAAGAACCAAAGGCTACAGACAGGAGCCCCAGTACTTTGAGGCCTGTGTTTAAAAACTGAAGAATCAATTGAGACATATTATTTTATTAAATTAATTTTATTGAGGTAGAATTTATGTACATATTGTATATATGCATGTATATATGTATAAGATGCACCCATTTTAATTACAAATTGCTGAGTTTGAACAAGTGTATATACCTGGGTAATCACCACCACAGGCATTGTATTTGACCAGCACTATAGCATGATTCAAGGTCCCTTAGTGAGGAAGATGGTATCTTCATCAAGAGGGGGATCTTGTATGCAAGGACTGATAATTCATTCACTGGGAGATTACATCTGATGGTCATTTTGTTTGGTCATATTAAGCACACATCTGGGTAGAAGCCTTGTAGAGGTGAGGGCCATAAATCAATTAAGTATTGTACGTGTTCCAAGTGTGCTTTTGTTCTCGTAACCCTGTCCTTGAGTGCATCTCTGAGAGACTTCGGTTCCAATCCTGAGTCCGTGGACAGTGAACTTGCTTACGGTTGTAGGTATTTTGCCTCTGTTTCTTCATGACTAAAACGAGAGGGCTCTTAATTTCTTATGATAAGACTGAATTGTTTGATTTGAATGTGAATGTCACAAATGTAAATAGGAAACTACTTTCTACCAGTGTTGCTTCTCTGAGGATGGATTGTATTTGTTAATGAACAGAATAGAATCTGAATGTCTTTGTAGCGTTATCCTGGCACTGCTGTCAATGTAGAATATATCTTGATTATATTCTCTTAGTGACCTTGGAGTGAGTTAGGTAAATAGCCTTCTAGATACATGTGTTTGTCTTGCATTAAGCTTTTTATAATGACTGCTTTTTATTGGTTCTTGTTAGAGAAAAGAAAACCTTATCTCTGCCGTTCAGGCCTGTAACCACTCCTAAAAGGCAGAGACAAAGAAGTGCATTGTTAACTGTTGTGCAGTGCTGGGTTGGCAGAATTGTTTACTATGAATGCCAAGCTTTGGTTAACATGGATGCCTGTTACAGATACCTCTAGACCATTTTAAGGTAAAATGAAATGAATCACAGCATTTAATATTGTAGACTGCTCCCGATTTACAGCTAGCCTGCAGCTAGTTGTAGATACATAATTTCAAACTGGGAAGGCATTTTTGCTTAGAAGCAGCACTGCAAACAGTGGTTAGGTCCTCTAAATACGAAGGCCTGTTTAACCTGCAATATACCTAAAATATGACACTCATAGAACTCTGGAACCTGTCACTTTTAACTAGATTATTTGTTTATAACTGGATTTCTGTGGGGGAAGTACTGGTTTGCAGATGTAGAATATTTGCTTTACAAACATGTTTTGACCTCCTAATATGTACCAGACACTGTAGTGGGCACTGGGAGTACATGGATAAATAAAATATAACCCCTTCTTTCAACGAGTGCATGGTGGGGAAGATACACAAATGGATAATCATAAAACAAGAAGGTTTAAAAAAGAAATTATGAGGTACATTGGGGGATCAGCTATGCTTAAGGTACTGAGAGCGCAGAAGGAGAATACTTGTCCAGGTAGGATGCGGGCTTTCCTGGAGGACTCACACTAAGCTCAATCTAAAAGGACGAGGAGAAATTTCTAAGATGAAGCGGGGAAGTGCGTGGGGAGAGTATTCCAGGCAGAGGATACAGCATGAATGAGGGCCTGGGGTTGGAAACTGCAAGCACTTGGTAAGACTAGGGCAAAGCCAGAAGTAGTGGAAGAAGAGGCAGAAGAGAAAGGTAGGGACCTGATATGGTGCATCTTAACTGTCATGTATGGAAGTGTGGATTTTTCCTGTGATCAGGTTTTAAGACAGACGCTCAGACAAGGATATAGGAACTGGTTTGAGGGTACAGGGACAGTTGCTTTATCAGGCGGTTGTAATCAGCTGGTGAGGAATGACAAAGGCCTGGACTAGGGCAGAGGTATTCAGGAGAAAAGGGGAGGTAGTAGATACATATTTGGGAAGTAAGATAATCAGATCTGAGGATTGATCAGATGTGAGGGATAAAGGACAGGATGTTCAGACTTATGCTTTTGTTCAGTGAGTAACTGAGAAAGGAATATCAGACAAAGAGGCAGTAAAAATTCAATTTGAGCAAGTTGAGTTTGAGATGATTGTGGAGACGGCCAGCACAGTGTTGACATATCTCTAAAATATGTAGAAGTTTGAAGACCTACAGGTATAGATTTGGGAATCATTAGTACATGGGTGATCGTTGAAACCCTGGAATAAAGTAAAATCAGAATTTTTGAGAACCTACCTTCAAAAGTGAGCTTGGCATATTTTGGGGTAGGTGCTTACTCTAGTTTCTTGCAACTTCTTTTAAAATTGAAAACTTGCCTATCAAAGGACCATGAATAATAACCGCTGGCAATTTTTGTTCATTCATTCAACAGGTATTTAATAAACACTATGTGCCTGGATGTCAGCAGACACATAAAATGGTGAAGGTATTTCCGTGCCCTTTAGGAGATTGCAATCACAGTGATCAGATTCTCTGCATTTTTAAATCCTCTGATATCAATGAGGTTATTTTAAGGGGTAAACAGTTGTGATGGACTGATGCTATTAGCAAATGACTGTCATATTTGCTAAGAAAAAAAGCATGCATCTTACTCTTAAATGGTTCTTTGCTGTATTTCTTACAACACAGAATTTTATTTGTTCAAGGTGAACAATGGAGAACAGTGTAAAGAAAGGAACATAAACCGAGGGTTTTCTCCTGGGAATGTACTCCTGTATCAAATGTGAGGAGAGTTGTGCCACTACTATATTTAAGTAAAAGAATAGTTGTAGCCATTAGTATTAGGCCAGCACTGTTCATTGTTCAGAAACTAGTCTGACTGATACTCTGGTTTTGTTCCTGTTACTCAGGATTGTAGACAATTGTGTTTGTTTTTCTGTCTTCTTTATTGGGGCTGATAAGAGTCATCCTGTAGGTTTCATATTTTTGTTCCAAATGTCCTGGGGTGGGGAGTGCAAAGCAAATGTAGTAGGATAATTGTGTATCTTTAGGCTGTTCTATTTATGATGTGCCAATTAACTGAAATAAATTTAACCCTGTGGAAAAAAAATGTTTTCTATAAAAGGAAAAAGCAAATCTGGAGTACATGTAAAGCGTCATGAATGTAAATTCAAGAATTAACCAAATTCTGCTAAAATGTAGATATTTCAAGAATAGTTTCTGAGTAGTCATATTGTTTATCACATAATTTCCCTGACTTTTGCCTTTAAAATACAATTTAACTAAAATGGACCCTGCAGCCTTGATTTGTCTATCCGATTTTATTGCTGATAACTTTAATGTGAGGCATCCAACTCCTGCCATTTCTACTGTTTCTATGGTAACGAAAGTGTGCAAACCCAGCAGTATCACTTTCTTTCACAGCTGGCATTTTGTGTTCACAGTGAGAAGAGTAGTTTTAGTAGAGCATAGACTGTGTTAATTGGGATGTAACCAGGTCAGAACAATTTTGGTATCCTTTCTTCATTCTTTTGTATGTGTAGGTGTGGGTGCATGTGCATGAGCTGCAGGCTCCTTAATTTTTAAAAATGTACTTTCACTTAAATTAATCACTATTAAAGTTAGTCTTTTGAAAATTAAACATAATATCTGTGAGTACGACTCAATGTGGAATCTCGAAGATTAGGTGGAGTTCCAAGAATTGCTCCTAAACCTGTAGGCCCTTGAGAATTTCCATTAAGAAAAAAGAAATGATTGATGTGAAAATACTTTGAGAAGTTAAACGCATTTTAATGTCAATTATGTAATTTATTTTGTTGTTGTCATTTTTATTTTGAAACATCAAGTATCTTGTGACCTTAACACTTATTTACTTGTTCTGAAGGGGACAAGTAATCTCACTTAAGGGGTGCACATTTAAAAATGACTCCCTCTGCAATTCTAGATCTCAACTTGACTCTGGGAGCCCTGCCCTGTAGATATTGCCCAAGCTCTGGGTTCCTTTCTCAGACTGTACAAAAGAGCTCATGTCACTGCCTCTGCCCTCATCTCAGACTCGACATGGAGACCCCACAGTTAGAGCTTCCATAGGCTTAAAGTACGTTATATAAAAGATATTCTCTACTAACTTCATTACTAGCTAGACCCTCTTTTCTCTCTCTGTATGCTCATTCCATGTGGTGCTCTTTCTCTGTTTCCACATAGCGTGACTGCAGGACCTTCTAACAAGAGCGAGCTAACAGTGATCGAAGACCAGCTTCCTGCTTTTCTTCTATTCAGCAGTTCATAATCTATTATCATTTCTTATATAAAGCAGTTTTTGCTCCTGTATCTCCCATATCTTGTGTTTTTATCTTACAACTTTGTTTTGAAAGGATTTAAGCGCAAAATTTAGAAGTTACAAATAACGTAGCAAATGATATGTGAGATGGTTTATTTGATAATTTTACAGTTTTAAAAATTGCTATATCTCAGAGATTCCATTCTCACTAAGGCCTTCAAAAGAATCCTCTAAATCTGCCTTTACCTTCTTTCTACTTGTTCAGGTTTCATTTACTGTATCTGACTTCTGTAAATGCACAGAAATTATTTTTTCTGAGTCACCAATGACCCTCTAATTGTCCAAAAGTTGCCTTTTCTTAGCTTTTGTTCTGTTGCGCCTGACGACCACCTCTTCCTTTTTAAACTCTCTTGGCTTCTAGAACCTGTGCTGTTTTCTTACCTTTGATGCTCCTTCATGGGTTCTTCTATTGGCCTTTTTCCTCTAACCGCCCTTTATTCCTCTCAGCATTATTGCTTTAATATATTTTTTAAAATGCCATATCTCTAATTACACCCAATACCAAAATATGCAAAATCAAACATTATGGAAATATATAATATAGTAGAAAATGACAGTCTCTACAAACCCTGCTATCAGAGATTGGGCAGAATACTAAAATCTGTGTGTGTGTGTGTGTGTGTGTGTGTGTGTGTGTATTATGCAACTTCTAAAAGTTATGGGTAAGACAGAAAGATAACAAAATGATGCTAATTGTAGTTGTGTGAAAGCTAAAGTCTTTACAAGTTCCTCCATCATTCTGTATGATCGACCCCCCAGCCCCAAGCTTTGCCTTACCTCTCCAGTAAACTTCTACACTGACTCTCCTCCTCTTGCATTGACTCCAGCCACATTGACCTCTTTGCTGTCTCCAGTTGGCTAGCCTGCTAGCTCACCAAGGTTTTTCTTAACTGCTCCAAACACCATGACCTTACCCTTCTGTAAATCTTGTGGCAGCCTCACCAACTCTCAGAACACAGGCCAGACAATGCTCAAGAACCTATCCAGTTCAGGTGCTCAGATGACTTGTGCCAAAAGCAGGACCATTGGAAACAGCAAGCAAGCCCCACCTTGGGTTCCTTCTCTTTAGAGTCATCAGTGCCATATCACACTGTCCTTCCTGACACTGACTGTTCTCTCTAGCGTGTCTCCAGTTCACCAGGCAAATTCCTGCCTCAGGCCTTTCAACTTGCTCTTCCCTTTGCCCAGACTGCTCTTCCCTTAGATTCCATCTGGCTTATTACTGCACCTTCTTTAGGTCTTATCCCAAATGTTACCTTCTCACGGAGACATTCCCTGAGTAACTTAAAATAATACTTAAATAATGTTGAAAATAACACCCCTTCAACCCACTCTCAACAGTGCCTATCCCCATTCCTTGCTTTATTTTTTGTCTTTATTATCTTCTTAATATATGGTATATACAAAAGAACATTTGGAACATTTGTGTACCCTACAAAGCATAACAATCGAGAACCTATCACTTAACCCCATAATTGGAACGTTACCAATTGCTTGTTTCTATTTATGATTTTTCCCCCATCCTATCTTCCTGCCTCCTCCGAAGAGGTAACAAATATCCTGAATTTTGAATCTATTATTAACTTCTTTTTAAAAATAGGTTTATCACATTTGTGTACATGCCTAAACAGTATATTCTTTGGCTTGGCTTGTTTTTAAGTTTTGTGAAAATGGCATCCTGCTGTATGTAGTCTTCTAAAACTTGCTTCTTTTACTCAACATAATGCTGCCAAGATTTGAACATTTTTTTACCTTTATTTATAATTCAGTGATTTTCACTGCTGTTTTAAAATTCATTGTGTGACTGTACCACAATTAATTTCTCCATTTTCCTATTAGCTAGCAATTTGGGTTGTGTCCAGATTTTTTTTGTATTAAAAACTGTGCTGCTATGAATATTCTCTGGTGTATCTAAAAATGGAATTACTGAGTCAAAGGGTATGCAATTGTTCAATTTTGCAAGATGATGCCACATTGTTTTCCAAAGAAGTTACACCAATTTATTCTCCCACTAGCAATGTATTGGAATTCCCCCTGACCCACTTCCTATTCAACAGTTCTTAATTTTTAACCAGTCTACTAGGTGTAAAATGGTATATCACTGTGATTTTAATTTGCATTTCCCTCATTATTAGTGAGGTTGAACATCTTTTCTTATGCTTAGTGGTTAAACATGTTTCTTCTTTTGTTAAATGTGTGTTCAGACATTTTGCCCGTTTTTCTATTAGGTTGTTTTTCATGTTGATTTGTAGGAGTTCCTTATTCTGGATACTAAACCTTTGTTGCTTATGTATGTTGCAAATACTTCTGCTGGGTTGTGCTTTTAAAATTTTATTTATCTTTGATGATTCAAAGTTATTTTAATAGCCAAATTTATCAGTCTTGTCTTTTACGATTATTTTCCATATCTTGTATAAGAAATTCTTCCCTACCTCAGGCTCAGAAACGTATTCTCCTATATTCCCCCCCCAAAGTTTTAAAGTTTTGCTTTCCACATTTAAGTCGTCTTTAATCTGCCTGAAACTGATGTGTGTATGGTGAGGTGAGGATTCATTTTATTTATTTTTTCCCCATTTGGATAACCTCTTGTGCCAACACCATTTATTGAATAGTTCCACCTTTCTCCACTGATCTGAAGTTTGTCTTCTTTCAGTATCATGGTTCCATCTGGGTTCTCCATTCTATCCCATTGACCAGTTTGTCTGTCCCTTTCTCAGTATCACAGTCTTAATTACATAGCTTTAAAATAAATTTGATATCATGTTTTGAGCCAGGTTCCTCTTCTTATCCCCTACCTGTAACACTTCAGGAGTATCTTGGCGCTGTTCTTAGCTCTTCACTCTTCCAGATACATTTTAAAATCAGCTTTTCAAGTTCCGTGAAAAAAGCCATTAAGGAATTTTGATTGAAATTTACAGATAAGTATGGGGAAAATTTATGTCTTTACTATACTGAGTCTTCTTATCTATAAACATGGGTTCTTAATTTAGGACTTTTTAATGTCATTTAAGATAAAGTTTCAAGGTGTTCTGTATAAAAATCTTGTATATCCTTTGATATATTTTTCTTGTATATCCTTTGATATATGTTTATTCCTAGGCACCTTATAGTTTTTTTGTTGCTATAGAAATGTTGCCTTTGAAAAATTATATTTCCTAGTTGTTGTCGGTTTTTTTTTTTCTT
Organism: Equus quagga; assembly: GCF_021613505.1. Classification (NCBI taxonomy): domain Eukaryota; kingdom Metazoa; phylum Chordata; class Mammalia; order Perissodactyla; family Equidae; genus Equus; species Equus quagga. Next base: position 23,637,575 of record NC_060277.1, read on the forward strand.
GGTATATAGACACTTTTTCATATTGTTCAATTAGCCAGACATCCAACTAAACTATCTTTTACTATTGCTAATAATTTGTCTGTAAGTAGTTTGGGTTTTCTATGTAGATAATTATATCATCTACAAATAACAGTAGTTTTGTGTCTGCCTTTCTAATCCATATGGCTTTAATTATTGTTTTATAGCACTGAGCTTATAGTTGAGAAGTTGATTTGGAAGTTGTAATAGTGGGTATCTTTGCATTGTTCCTGATTTTAAAGGAAATGCTTCCAATGTTTCCTTCTTAGTTTTTGATACATACACATTGTCAGGTTAAGGAAGTTTTTTCTAGTCTATTTTGCTGAGAGTTTTTTTTATCATGAATGAGTATTAAATTTTATCAACTGCTTTTTCAGCCTTTATCAAGATGATTATATCATCTTCTTTAATCTGTTAATAAGGTGATGGATTCATATAGATTTTCTTATGTTAAGCCACCGTGGCATTTTTGTTTCTGGATTTGGCTTAATAATGTTTTCTTTAGTATATTCTCATCTATCCTCATGAATGAGATTGGCTTGAAATTTTTCTTTCTCATATTTTGTCTGGTTTTGCTGTCAAGGTTATTCTGGCCTTCTAGAACGTGTTGGGAGCATTCTTTCTTTTTCTAGTCTCTGAAAAAGAAAGATTGAAACAACCTGTTATTGAAGATTTGGAGAATTTGCCTCTATGATCATCTAGGCTTTGGTGTTTTCTCAGTAGGAAGATTTTTAGCTACAGTTTCAATTTATTAGCACGTCTTGGTTTTTTCAGGTTTTCTAATTCATTTTGAGTCAATTTGTAGATTACGTTTTCTTGACTTTGTTTTGCATACATTTTAAAATTAATAGATATAAAGTTCATAGGGTTTTTAAATCTTTCTAACCTTCATAGATTCTGCTCTCACCTTTATCTTTTTGCTTCTACTTTCTTTTGGTTTATTCTGTTGAGCTTTTTTTTTTTTCAACTTCTTAACTTGGGCATATGATTATTTTCAGCCTTTCTTCCTTCCTAACATAAATATTTAAGGCTATAAATTTCCCTTATAAGTACTGCATTAGCTGCATCCTGCAGGTCTTGATAGATAGTACTTTCCTAATTTCATTTCTGAGTATTTTCAATTTCTTCATAGTTTCTCCTTTTACCTCTGAGTGATTTGGAAGTATTTTGTTTTCAATTTATACTTTTGTAGTTGACTTTTAACTTAATTGCATTGTGGTCAGAGAACATAGTCTGTTTGATAATAATTCCTTGAAATTTCTAGAGACCTGCTAGTACAGAATCAATATTTATAAATGTTCCATGTGTGCTTGAGAAAAATGTGCATTCTCTAATTTTTGGATAAAAAGTTGTATATATGTCCACTAGGTCAATTTTGTTCATTGTGTCTTTGGTAGTCTTTATCTTACTAATCTTTTGTCTGCTTGACATATCACTAATTGAGAAAAGTGTATTATCATTGGTCTTTTCTCTCTCTGAAGTTATATCAATTTTTTTGCTCTATATGTGTTTCAAGCATGTAACAAGTTTAGGAGTGTTGCCTCTTTCTGGTGAGTTGAACCTTGCATTGTTATAAAGTGACCATCTCTACTCTCAATAATGCTTTTGTCCTAAAAGCTATTTTGTCTGACATTACTATAGTTGATCCAGCTTTCTTTTAGCAGTTTGCCTGATATATCTTTTTTATTTTGTAATTTATCCATCCATCTATTCTTTTTTTTAAAGATAGGCACCTGAGCTAACATCTGTTGCCAATCCTTTTTTTTTTTCTCCTTCTTCTTCCTGAATCCCGCCAGTACCTAGTTGTATATTCTACTTGTAGGTTCTTCTGGCTCTGCTGTGTGAGATGCCACTTCAGCATGCCTGATGAGCAGTGCTAGGTCTATGCCCAGGATCCGAACCAGCGAAACCCTGGGCCACCAAAGTGGAGCATGTGAACTTAACCGCTTGGCCATGGGGCTGGCCCCCTGATATATCTTTTAATAGCCTTTCAACTTTTATGGTCCTTCTATTTAGGTGGATCTCTTGTAAAGAGTGTATGAGTGGATTTTGTTTTTAATCTCATATGGAAATAATATGCTTTTAGCAGGAAAATATATTTAGTCCTTAGACATAAGTTAGGAAGTTTTTCCTCCAGAGAAGGTTTCCTTTTGCTTCTACTGGTAGCTCTAGGTTTACTGTAGTCCCTTTGAGAGTCTTGGCTCATTGTAGGGTAGCAGGCTCAGCTTCTTTACCTGGCTGGTGGCCCAAGGTTCAATGTTCCCACTGAAGTGTGTTACTGGCATCTGCCCTCAGGCTCATCCTGCCTTTCCTTCATTCTCCAGTCACAAGGATAGGTTATTTGGGGTGGGGCTGGAGGTTGTTGTAGATATCCCCAATCTCTTGTGAGATGAGGGACCCTTCAAGGAATGCGGCTGTTATTCTGTAATGGCAGGGTCCCTCAGAGCACCTAGTCAGCCATAATACCAGATGTGGAAATCTCTTATATTCTTCTTATTTTATTTTTTTCCACAGTACTCATCAATATCTGACGTACTGTATATTTGTTTATTTATTGCCTTTCTCTTTCCACTAAAATGTAAGCTCCATGAGGGCAAGGATTTTTCATGGTTTTGTTTACTGCTGTATCTCTAGCATGTAAATCACTACCTAATACTTAATATGTGCTCACTCAATGACTATGGAGGGTGGAGAGGGTAGTGTAAAAGAGTGATGCCAAGTCTTGAGCTTTTACCTTGAAATACTCTTATATGTCCCTCCATGACCACTGTCGTGAGTTAGAGTGCCTTTACTTTTCTCTAGACTATTGTAGCCCACTTCCAACTGGTCTCTCTGTCTCTACCTTTTGGTCCATCCATCCTTTCCAATTCTTCCTTCACATTGCTACCAGAGTTTTTTTTTCCCTAACTATACATCTGATTATCTCACTATCTTGTCTCGGCTTAGCCTGTAGAATCAATTCTAGTTTCTTAAATGTGGCATTTTATTTCCAACATAGTTTCCAGTCTTATTTCTGCACTGAGCGTTCTATGCTCTAGTCATATCAAAATACTTACAGGCTCTCCCATTATGCCATGTCTGTGTTTTAACATGACAATGCCCTTATTTATAGGGTTTTCTGACCCTGAAAAGTCATTCTTTTGTTTATGCTTATCAAAATCATAGTCATCCTTAAATTCATCGAAAGTCATCTCCTTCCTAAAGACTATCCTTATACTTTCCAAGAAGAATCATTTATTTCTGGCATTTTATTTTGCTGTTTTGGTACTTTTTGTAATCTGCCTTCTATTCTAAAAAGCTGTCTGTCTGTCTTTCCCTCCTAGATTTCAAGTTCCTTAAGTCAAGGGCTTCGTGTCTTATTTCTCTTTGTTTCCTAGAAGTCTGCAGTCTAATGTTTTATACATAATGGATCTTTGATAAATAGTTGTCAAACTTGAATTTTGAAGGTTTGGTTTTTGTCCGATGCTATTTTTCTCTTTCTGATGGTAAACTAATCTTGTCTCCTGTCTTCAATTATCACACTCCAGTGATAATAACTTCCAAATCCAAATTTTCCTATTGCTATTCCCCTGGCCAGTATGATTTAGGCATCTCACATTACTCAAACTCACTATGTCATCTCCTCTTTGTGGTTCTGCCTCCCAAACCAGTACCTCTCATAACTTTTCCATATAAAAGGCACCATCATTCTTCCAGTCACAGAAACTCAAAACTTAGATGAAATCTTTATCACCCTTTGTCTTAATCTTCTGACTTCAACTAGTCACAAAGTGCTGTTAATTTCTCCTTTAAAACATTACTCAACTCCATGCCTGTCTCTCCGTTTCAGCTGAGAAGACCTTGGACAAAGCCCTTATCACTTCCCCCTCTCCTGTAATCTCACTACCTGGAGTATAAAGGTCAGATGACTTCACCTGGCATCTAAGACTGTCCAGAGTCTGCATTCATTCTACTACCCCCAACATGAGTCCTCTGGTTTCTGTCAAGTCAGACTCCTTATTGTCTCCTAAGCTTACCTCTTTCGTAGCCTTTTCCACCTCCTGCAGTGTGCTTGCCTTTCTACTCTGCCATGCTAGTTCCTGTCCATTTTTCAGGATTAGGATAATGGACACCGCCCCTGCCCCCACCTCCAATGAACATTTCCCTTAACAATGGAAACCCTAGTTAATCACTTCCTCCTTTGAACTATTTTTTTAGTGCTTATTGTTTTCATTGAAACTTAAAAAAGAGTCACTAAATTGGAAGGGAATCCTTTTCTTCTTTCTTTCTTTTTTCTTTCTTCTCCCAAAGCCCCGCAGTACATAGTTAGTTGTATATTTTAGTTGTGGGTCCTTCTAGTTGTGGCATGTAGGACGCACCCCAGCATGGCTCAATGAGCAGTGCCAGGTCCATGCCCAGGATCCGAACCGGTGAAACCCCGGGCCAGAGATGCAGAGTAGTGAACTCAACCACTTGGCCACGGGGCCAGCCCCTGGAAGTGAATCTTAAAAGTAATCTAGTTTAACCTCTAACCCAAGACCTCAATCCTCTCCATAACTCATACATAGCACTAGCTTCTAATATTATACTAAGCTTCTGATTTTTCTTTCTACTTATTTAGTGAGCACCTGGAAGTTAGGAACTTGGTTTACTGTGCTTTTGTCATTCCTCTTAATTCTTAGCATGGTTAGCATGGTTCTTTGTCCCTAAAAGACTCTAAAAATATATTCATTGATTGGATAAATGAATTATAAATTTTCTCTCCAAAGAGTTTCCAGAGGTGACTTACTTGCCCAAAAGCCTGGCTCCACACTTCTTCTGTTTCCAAATGCCTACAAATGAGGATGACTTAAAAGATGGTGGTTTGGGGCCCGCCCGGTGGTGGAGTGGTTAAGTTCTTGCACTCTGCTTCGGCGGCCCAGGGTTTTGCCAGTTCGAATCCTGGTGCGGACATGGCACCGCTCATTAAGCCACGCTGAGGTGGCGTCCCACGTGCCCCAACTAGAAGGACCCACACCTGAAAATACACAACTATGTACTGGGTGGCTTTGAGAGAAAAAGGAAAAATAAAATCTTTAAAAAAAAAAAAGCTGGTGGTTACATTTTCAGCCTACTCTTTTCTTTATATAGCTCAGTATTAACCTTGATTTTTATTTTCCTACATCTTGAAATTATATTTAGAATTTCTCACTTTTGCATGAACTATAGCTGAAAAGGCATATGAATTTTAATGGAGTCTGTTGAATGTTTATCGTGTTTTCTTACAGTAGTTTAGAAATATTTAGCAAGGAATATTCCATTTGATTCATTTAAATGAAGGTAATTATGTTGTGGTTTGAGGTTTTCTATGAAAATTTTCAACCACAAAGACTCTGTTGTGGGAAACAAGCAGACAATTTATAATTTGTGCAAGTTTTTAAATTACTATTATTCATTACTTCTGTGGGGCAAATAGAAATGATAGTTTTGATTCCTTTGTAATTATTTGTATGATATAATTTTGAAAATAAGATGTGTTTCCATGGCAAGGATGTTTATGTAAAGTTAGTGCTAACTTCAAGTATGTCAAATGCTTTAACTGTGTCGAGGGTGCTTAATATTCGATTATAGTTTTGATGAAATTACAGAAGTGATATTTTCATATTATAAGAACTCTTGTACATTTTAGAGCATGTCAAAAGAATAAGCACAGTAATTTGAATGCTCTATTTTTATTTCTAGAAACCAGCAAATATCCTAGTAATGGGAGAAGGTCCTGAGAGGGGGAGAGTCAAAATAGGTAGGTAATTATTCCTAAAATTTATTAAGAAACTGAAGTGACTACAAAGATGGTTTCCCTTTTTAATACTCTTATTTAAGTAGTTAATTTTAAAATTACTTCCTCAGTATTTTTAGAAAAGATGTTGGGAAATGTAGATAGATAGTTTATAAAACCCTTGGGTTTATTTCCAAAATAAGGTTCTATAATTACAAACTGAGGCATCACTGGGAATTGACAAGGAAGCCCACAAAAAATTCATTCCCATACACTATCCCAAGCGTGTGTTCATGTCACTGTCACTGTCCTCCATAGTCACCCCAAACATAATGCCCTGAATCTTACTTCTTCCTCAGCTTTATTGAATGTTCTTTCCCTGAATGCGTCCCTCCCACCCTCAGCTAATTCGCACAGATCTTCACGCATTACTTCCTTCCACCCACTGTGTGCCCTGTGACAGGTACCAACGCATCTTTTCCAAGTGAATATGTATGTTTATAGACTCTCTTACTTGCCTGTCTTAGATTAAGGCACTGACAGGAGTCTTAACTGTATATTAAAATTTCCTTTGCAACCCTGAAGGTTCTAAAAGAGATCAGCGTTATTTATACCTATGACACATTTGGGGAGAAAATGAACTAAGAAATGCTTTATTCAATTTCTTTTCATTGAAATTACGTTTATTAATGTTCATTGCTTTTTAGAAGGGTTTTAAAATAAATTTTGTTTCATCAACCTGCTTTCTTTGCTATTAGAATGTGTTGTGCTAGGTTGGGGTGATGCAAAATTGTGCTGACTTGACCTCCTACAAATCCATTCCATCCTGCTTCAGCCGAGCCTGCCCTGCTGCTTGGTTTTCTACTTCTTCGATTAATTTGCTAGCCCAGTTCCTGAAGAAGCTGTTCTCAACCAAATTCTCTCTGCCTAAACCTCGACGCTGCGTTTACTGAGCTTCAGAGTCATTCAGAAATTCTGTGGATGTTAATTAAGAACCACGTAGCTGCTTTCCTTCCCCTTGCCCTCTCCTCCCCTTTCCCTGCCCATCCCCTTTCCACCTCTCCTCGCTAGTTCTTCTCCACTCTTACACTCTCTTTCTTGCAGGCATTTATTGAGGACCTTTTTGCTAGACACCAGTGAAAGCAAAAGGGAGATGAAGGATGGTGCCTCCCTGTGAGAAACCGTAAAATAAGCAGTTTACTATCCACTGTGATAGATGCTTTCATATGTTACCTCACTCATTTTACACAATCACCCTCTACAGTAGATATGACAGATTGGAAAGCTGGATTTAGAAAGGTTGTGGCTTGCTCAGCCTTTCAAAGGAAGGACTTGAATTCCAAGTCCAGAGAGAGTCTCTTTCCATACAGACATTGCTGCCTGGTGATATCAGAGCTGTCAGCGTGACCTTACTGACCACTTTTAGTCAGCACAGCTCTGCCTTTGAAACAGTCTCAGAGAAAGAGCAACTCCTCCTGCCTAAATCCTATCTAGTCTCCTTCCTAGCTTCTAAATTCCTTCCTGCTCTGCTTAAGCTCCTCACATTACACTTTCTCCATTCTTCCCTCTCAGGTTTCTCCTCTTCACCGTTAAACATTCGTCATCCTCTTGCCAAGTTTAAAATAAATCATCTCATATCCATTTTGTTTTCTTTACCATTGTTCTATTTTTTCACCCCTATTGGAACACATGATGTTTATCCATTTGTTCCAATCACCCTAATCTTTTATAATCTGGCCTCTAATTCCATCCGTCTATCGAAACTGGTCTCTGAAAGGACACTCATAAACTCTATCTTAAGCAAATCTAGCGGCCTGTATTTAGTCACCATTTTCCTTTACTGCCTTAGCCATTTGTTCTTCCAACCAGGCTGGCCTTGGGACTGCCTTTTCCCTTGGTCTCTATGACATCACATAATTCTATTTTTCTATCTACCGCTTTTGCTGTTATTTCTGTATTTTATTCATTATTGCCTCTTACTGCTAGTAATCTTTCGTTTGAAGACACCCTAGGCACTGGCTTGGGACATGGCCTCTCTCTACAGTTACTTCTTTAGGAAACTGATAAGTTGTGGCCTCAAAATCTTGGATTCAATGAAAATGACTCTGAGGTCTGGATCTCACAGTCTAGTCTCTCACCCTAGCTGAAATTTTATCTCTATTTGGATGTCCTGCTGGCAACCTGTACTCCACTGTTCCAGAACAAATTCATCACCTCTTCTTATACTCTCCCTTGTTTGCACCCATCATCACATTTATCCCAGTCACCCAAACTTAATGTCTTCTGCTTCCTACTCCCAAATCTCTCTACTACTCCTCAACAGAAATTCTGTATTCTAGCCAGACCAGGTAGTTGCCTTACTGTTAAGAGTTTTAAGATTGTAATTCTGTCCAAGATTAGGGATAAAACTAGGGTTAAAAGTAAGCAGTAATCAATAATAAAAGTCTAGTGAACGATTAATGTAGTTGATTAAGTTGCTTTTAAGTTTTGTTTTAATAGCACATTATTTTTAAAAAATTAGTAATGCCCTGATGCCCATGCTTAACACTTTAATACAGTTCTTTTTTGGCTGAAAAGAAAAGCATAGTCGAATGGAAAATACACTGTGCTCTCCCTGTGTCTGGGCCTTTCCCTTCCGGCAACCTAAAGGCTTCCCAGGCCTTACCTAAAATGCTTATTGCCTTCTTCACCATTCACGATATTCATCCTTCAGGATCCAGCTCAAGTTCCACTTTCGGTTTAGTCGACTTCTACAAATGTTTTTCAAACACTGTTCCCGATGAAACCGTGAAGGGGACCTAGACCCTTCCCTCAAGGGACTTCGAACCCAGTCGAAACCAGTCGAAACCAGTAGCAGCTTTCCTTTATTCTTACAGTTCTTATCCTTTTTATTTTTATTTGTCCATGTACTTTGTCATCTCATCTTCCTGCCAGCTCCTTGGTGGTAGACATTAGCTTTTGCTACTTTTCTGTCATTTGATCCTGCCTAATTAGCCCCACACCAGAATTCTACTACCGCTATCCACTGAATTGAGCAATTTCACACATAATCTAATTTGTAGGAAAACAACTGTTAGTAACATTTAGGCTAGTTACCTTTTGTCTAAATTAGTAATTATTTAAAAAATGGTTTAAAACTCCTTTAAAGTTCATACAATAGACAGGAAGTGTTTTTAAGGATATTTATTGTTTCCTCTGGCCTTGATTTCATCTGACAGTGAATAGATGTGGTATAAATAAAACTAAGGAGATAGAGAATAAGGAGAGTAATACTGGCTTTAGCCTTTATTTAAAAATAAAATGCTTTTTAACGTGTGAGACAGCATTCCATCATATTACTTTACCATCAACAACAGTCAGCATCTATTAAATCTATAAGGCAGTGCTTTGAAGTAGATATAATATTGGTAGAATGATTTCAAATATTTTTGTTTGCTATAGGGCAATAATTTAGTTAAGAAAGAGTAAGCATCAGCATAAGCTTCCTCGGACAGCTTTATTTTTTAAGACCTGAGTTCGCCAAAGCATTTTCAGGAAGTCTTGTAAATTATTCATACTATAAAGAAACAAAATCGCTGTAAATTAAAATTGTAATGTATGTTATATCATAGCATATTAGTTTTAGATTAAATGATTCTCTAAAGTTGGAACTTTAATGTACTATTTGTGCATTTTATAGTACGTTGGGGCCCCTTATACACTCAAAATATATTGTGTACATTATATATTTCAAATCACAGAGGTTTAGCATTCTTGTGCTTTTGCATTTGTGACATGCAGTTATCCTATGTGTCATTTATTGGATGTCATATCAGTGGTTAAGAATGTAGCTGCTAAATTATAACAGGGTTTTTCTTTGAGTACTGGCATCTTTACTTACTATCCCTGTGACCTTGGGCAAGTCGTTTAACTGGTTTGGGCCTTAGATTCTTCATCTCAGAAGTGGAGAACAGAATGCTTATTAAACCAACGTTTTTATGAGGATTAGATAAAGTGATATATGATGTATGTGAAAACCATTTGTAAACTCTAAAGTGCTTTATAGATATAAGGTGTTTGTTATGTATGAAATCTTAAGAAAATTAGTCTCCAGGACCTTATGATGGTAGCAAATATTGTTTTTACTACTTTTGTACACCTCTGATATTTAAATCTGTTAGCTTTGGTATACATCTTTGTTAAGTGCTGAATTATAACAAATTATCTCTTATGTGTTCTTTTTTTTGGTGAGGAAGATTCACAGTGAGCTAACATCTGTTGCCAATCCTCCTCCTTTTTTTTTTTGCTTGAGGAAGATTCGCCCTGAGCTAACATCTGTGCCAATCTTCCTCCACTTTGTATGTGGGATGCCTCCACAGCATGGCTGATGAGTGGGGTAGGTCCACACCCGGGATCTGAGCCTGCAAATCCAGGCCACAGAAGTGGAGTGCACAGAACTTTAACTACTTGGCCACAGGGCCAGCCCCCTCTCTTATGTGTTCTATGTATGTTCTTGGAAACATGTATGTGATGTGCTGGTAACTGTACAACAACCAGCTCTCTGAGGGAAAAAAGCCCCAATCTGTAGCATTTGCTGTTTCCCATGATGTAAATACTCCCACCATAGCCAATTTCAAGTCACCAACATGACATCACTGAACAGAGTTGAGAAGAGATGTGTACAGATCGGCTCTTGTGAGTCCGTAAGAGCTGACTCTAGCACATACTGAACTAGGATGTATCAGCTTTTAGATGTACAGGCATACAGAGTCATACAGAAGTCATAATTATCAGGGAAACTTTTAGACTATTTCTGATTACAAAAATATTTAAGAATATTATTGTGACTGTCTCTGAAGGCCAGGAATCTGCAGTCAGACCTGGATTCTAATTCTGACTCTGTGCTTACCAGCTCTTTGACTTTTGGCAAGTCAGAATATCTTTAAGCCTCAATTCCTTCTTCAGGAAAATAGGCACAATAATAGCAGCTAGCTCAGAAGGGGAGATGTGGCACCTGGTACAGACTGCTTGTGGGAAAGGGAGGGAAGGATTGCTTCATGAGGTGGGTTAGTGGCTACTGTCATCAACCTTGCGTGGTTCTAATAGCATGCCAGACTGAGTTTTATATTAATTTATTTTGTTTTTTTAGCTGACATGGGTTTTGCCAGATTATTCAATTCTCCTCTAAAGCCACTAGCAGATTTGGATCCAGTAGTTGTGACTTTTTGGTATCGGGCTCCAGAACTTTTGCTTGGTGCAAGGCACTATACAAAGGCCATTGGTAAGTTAGTCTAAAATGATTGACTATCTCAGTGTTGAATTATCATACATACCAAATGGTGTAATAATAAAGCTGCTTTATAAAAACTGATGTGCATTTCTTTATAAAAGTCCTGTTGTCTTCTGTATTCCCAGATTTTACATTGTGGTAGATGTGGATTTTTAACTATGTAGGAGAAGACGGTTCTTTTAAAAGAAGGAAGTATTTCCTTTCAGAGAATAGAGGTGTCTGATCCTCTCTAGTTGAGTTGCTATGGAAACAATAACATGCAGGTTTTATTTTGCACTTACCTACTACTATTGATCAGAAGAACTAGAGGGAGGTTTCGAATTGTTTTCTTCATAAAAAGAAAAAGGAAAATGGGAGTAGTGTGATGTTGGAGAGAGCCCCTTTTCTTTGGGGAAAAGTTAGTCAGTCAGTCCTTTCCTATGCAAGAAATAATATGAGTGATCTTTCTCTCTTGCCATTACAGTGATCAGAATGGCAGTTTCTCCATTAAGGGAGGAAATACAGTCTGGCAGATTAGCTGTGCTCAGCATCTTGCCATCTCACCAAGTGAAAAAACTGTGTAAGAAAACCTGTTATAAACACACTGTGTGTAGGATTTAAAGTCTGATTCTGAACAGAGCCTTCAGAGATCTTGCTACCTGGTCACTATAGTGTCCTCAGAGGGCCTGCCTGTGAATTGAGGGAGTCAGAAAGAGAGAGCCCACCTCAAACCTAGAGATTTCTTTTCTTTTTTTTCTTTTTGCTGAGGAAGATTTACCCTGAGCTAATGTCTGTGCCAATCTGCTTCCACTTTATATGTGGGTTGCCACCATAGCATGGCTGACAAGTGGTGTTGGTCTGCTCCCAAGATCCAAACCTGTGAACCTGGGCTGCTGAGGCGTGTGCTGAACTTAATCACTATGCCACAGGGCTGGCCCCCTAGAGATTTCTTTAAAGGAGGTGAAAAGAGAGGCTAGGGAGGGAGTAAGTAGTACTGCTAGTGTGAAGGGCTAGTTCCATAAGGAACCTACATTTGCTAAGTGTATTTCTGTAAATTTCCCTTTTGTTGAATTTTCTATTTACTGGCATTAGACTAATAATCAATTTTGACTGTATTTAGCTGTTTTTGTTGAGTTCTAATTAACAAATGCACTAAAAGTATAATATTACTAAAAATAGACAAGTAAACACAATCCCTTCTCTATTCAGCTTATGAAAAACCTAGTGGCGCCCAAAGAACTACGAAGGAAGTTCTTACATTTGGAAAGATTAGACTGACAATTAACCTATTCATGGATTGAAAGGAAAACACAAATTTAAATGTAGTAGTATCCTCATTCATCAGGAGATCTGATCTCTGCAAAGCTCAGACACCCAGACCGCGTTTCTACTCTGTCCAGGGATTGAGATGCCAGCACGGTACTGGAGTATTGTAATACTTCATAAATACTGCTGCAGGATTGTGTTAAATTCGTGGAAAAGCCTATGAGTGGCCTCAGCACGGTGAGGGAGGCAGTATGTGTTTGACAGCAGAGGACCGTGAGAGCGACCTTAGACCCTTCCCTGAGCGGTTGAGCTCGCATGCAGGCCCCACCTCAAAGGCTGCCACCGCCACACTATCAGCAACTGGCAGTGGCAGCTGCCTGTGAAGGGGGAAGAAAGGAGAACTGGGGGAAGCAATGGAAAGAATGGAGTGTTCCTCAGAAGGAAGAGCTAAAATCAGAGCCTGACTCTACTTGACTTTTACTTAGGGGCTGTATTTTCGAGACTTTTAAAATTGTGTTTGTTTTTCTGCTATTAAGTCTCTCTATTGAGAACAATGAAATCTCTTAGACAATCGCAGAAGGCACCTGAGGATAGGAAGAGACTGAAAGTAAGCCAGAGAAAGGGGGAGGGTTAGCTGGAAGCAACAGGTGGTACCTTAGAACAGGATTGACGGTGAGATAAGCCAGGGCATGGCGTAGGGAGTGGAGGATGTGATAACAGCAGAAATCCGCATGCTTTGGGCTCTTACCGTGCACTGATCCATGCCATATCTAGAAGGGAGATTTCCAGTAAGAAAAGGCAAATTCAAAACCTTCTGTTAAACTAACTGACTCCCCACCAAATTCTGTCCCATTCTCGAAGAGTTTTATTCAGCAGATCCATGGTAAGGCCCATTTTTAACATGTACCAGTGATCCTGTTGTACGTTGTCCACACACTTTGACAGCCCACACTTTGAGAAGCACAGTTTTATGAATATTTTCTGATTACCTGCTATACTGTTGAAATAAAAATGGAAGTATTTTTTTGGAAATAAAGGTAATTGAGTATGAATTGGAAACCAACTATATTTCTTATTTCCTCAGGATAAGGAGAACCGAAATTGAATTTTAACCAGCTTGTAACTTACTTGCTCAGTAAATGAGATTTACCACTTAAAACCTTAATCACTAATTTCTGATTTTAGTCAAGTCTCAATTATCCACTCTGGATAGAAGTTAGGGAAAAAGTTGACACAGAAAAAGAATAAGCTTGAGGTATATACATAGCAGACATATAAATAAACACCTTCACTCATTCTTACTCTTTTCCATACCTGGTTCGTGTCAGAAATGAATATTATTTCTATTCAGAGCATGGAAAAAAGAGAATTTGATGATTTGATATCAGTGGAGGTTTATGGAGTGACATTTAGTGGGAGAGGGGAGTGGTGGTGTGTGTGTATGTGAGAGAGAGAGAGAGAGAGAAGAGAACAAGTCATTGATAGAGGAAGAGAGCTGAGAAATGAGTATAGATAGGACAGGACCCAGGTGACTATTTAAAATTAGAGGCTAATATGAGAGAGGACACCCTAGAATTTAACACTGCCTGCTACACTAAGGTTCCTTCTCTTAGCAATTCTCAGGAAGTCTAGATCCTCACTCCTGTCCTTTGAATAGAGGACAAATCAGGAATTGGTGTGACCAGCAACATACAGTAGTGGTCCTAGTCGACTGCATAGTAGAGGCAGCCCTCAGGAAGAGAGACGGGATTGTCAGACAGCCGTATCAGGGGCACGAGTGACCACCAATATGACGTGGGACAGAGAAAAGAATTCAGAAGTAGACACTGAAGAATGTTATTACTCCACTCTTTAGTGACAGATGTTCATGATGATGATGATCCTCCTGTGTCATTAAGAATGATTCAATTATATTTTATAGGCTCTTAAGATGACAGGTAATGATGTAATAAAAAAATGGTTATTAAAGGGATATGCTCCCATTATCCAAAAGGCTAACTTATGTGGAAGGAATCCATTCTTGAATGGAGTCAGATATGTGAGACATTACTGTATGGTTTTTTTTCCACTTGGCAATTTGTTTTACGTAATAGCATGCCAACACTAATTCTAGCTAATGGATATAATTTTATTTTCTTCATATTTATCTTGTTTACAGAATGTGATTCCCACATGTGGTAGACTACTAAACACTGTACTTTTCTATACTACATCATAGTCTGTGCATTATCATCTTTTTAAAAAATACTTATTAAACAGCATTTATTTAAGTGAGCAAGTGTGAATATACATCTCACAAAAATTAATTCACCTGTACATTTGGCAAAGCATTGTGAATATAATATTATAGTCCCAATCTAGATTACAGTTTTTGAATGTGTAAAATCCAAATAGAATTATCTTTAACTGGTGATTTGAAAAGTTAATAAAACTTTTAAAGATGCCTAACTTGATCCTGGGGTGTTAGAGGGTTGGGGCAGCATCTAAGTGAATATGTTTAGATAACCTCTGTCTCTACTGGTGTCTACTGGTGTGTTTATCAGCTTCTAGACCTTACAATTTGTTGAAAAAACTGAAGTTGGTAGTCTTTCAGACAGAAGTTGAATTTTTCCAAATCATTTTATGTGATCTGTAGTGTCTGTCAGTCAAGACTCGCGACTAAGAAATTCTGCTCTATCGTTATGCATTTGATAGCTCTAAGGGAATGTATTGCCAGACTTGGTGATGATATTGTTTTAGTCTATCAGATCTTGAGTATTATGCTCTGAATTAGATTATCAATTGAATGCTTCAGTGATCACATTATTAACAGTGGTTAGAAAGGCTTTTGCCTGAATCGGAAGTAAATTCATTGCTTACTCAGTTGAGTTTTCCAAGCTTGTCTTCATCAGGAAATTTGTAAGTAAATGTTTTTTGTTTGGCTTTCAATCTGTTATGTGATGATATAGCTATTCCATGTCTCATATATGTGTTTTCTTAACACACTTATTGTACTTTGTATATTGCTTCAGTGAAAAGTATGTTTGTATGTGGGTTGTGATTATACCCAGAAATTATAACCAAAGAAATATGATAAGTGTATGCAAAAATGTGTTTTTCTTCTTTCATAGATATATGGGCAATAGGTTGCATATTTGCTGAATTGTTGACTTCAGAACCTATTTTTCACTGTCGTCAGGAAGATATAAAAACAAGCAATCCCTTTCATCATGATCAACTAGATCGGATATTTAGTGTCATGGGGTTTCCTGCAGGTAATTTATTTTCCTTTTCAAAATAATATTTGAGTCATATTTCAAAATAATTCCTTTTCAAAAGCATATTTTAAGAATTTTTGTATATATATTTTTAAACTATAATAACTAGGAGATTTTTGATAAAAGTAACGCATTATTTCCTATAACAATATTTAATATTTTTTTGTAAGATAAAGACTGGGAAGATATTAGAAAGATGCCAGAATACCCCACACTTCAAAAAGACTTTAGAAGAACAACGTAAGTAATTCCATATTAAATATAAGTAGTAACTTCAATGCAAATATTTAAATTAATCCTTTTAAAAAGAAGCTATAGATTATTATTTAAACTAGAAACTTAGGTTTTAGTACACTAATTATGCCTATGATTTAAAGAAGATATTCCAGATGTTGTTAACATATACGCCAGGCCTAGGCTGCAGTATTTAAAAACTTTAAGAATGTAAAGGTCAATAGGTAGTTTAAATGTCTCTTCTGATTTAGTGTGATAAAGGGCTCAGTTCAAGGCCACAACTGTGATTTTATCTTTATCTGAGTAATGACTGGTGACTGAAATGCTGGGCCAGGCAACCAGGAAGGATGACAGAAGGAAGGACACATGGCCTGGGATCTGAGTAAAAGAAACTGGTGGGGACATGTATGTTGAGGAGAAATGAGAGGAGAGTAGAAATGACAGCATGAGAGGAGTTTGTTATAAATATGAGCGCCTAGAGGAAAAGGTGGAAAAGGTTCTTTTTTGGGCAACTTAGAAAAATTTCAGGACAGGATGGCTTGTGTAAGAACAAAAGCAGAATCATAAAGAGATGCAGAGAATGGCACTAATCATTTTTGGCCCCTCTGTTACACAGTCCTTGGTAGGGTCCTTTGCCTCAATCTTTTTTTAACAAAACCATGGTCAGATGCCCATTGTCAGGCTCGAGGGCCTCTTCCATGCTTGTCAAGGGCAGTGCTAACGCTCTCTGCTTTCATGCAACACCTGTCCATCTCTTACAAATAGCATCGATACTGCTCAAGGGTTTCTCTTGGGCTCTTTTCTCTCTCTAGACATTTTTCCCAGGCAGTCTTCATGATTTTGGTGGCCACAATTTACCATCAATTATGCTGATAACTCCCAATTTATATACCCTACTCAGATCTCTTCCGAGTTTCAGGCCCATTTATCTAATTGCCTTATGGAATCCCAACTTGAGTATTCCATAAATGCTTCAAAATAAATGTCCAAAACTGAACTTATCGTTTATCCTCCTAAACCTCCCCTCCTGCTGTATTTCCTATCTTAGGAAATGGCTCCGTGATTCATTTAGTTGTTCCAGCCAAAGATATGCCTGATCCTTCTTCTACCTCAGTCTCTTCCATTTTACCCCCCAGCATCCACACAATTAGTAAATTTAGTCAGTTCTTTGTTTTAAATATCCTTTGAAACTTTGTATTTCTCTCCGTTTACCTGCCACTGTTAAAGTCTAGATGACCACTCTCTCACCTGGAGTCCTGCAGTGGCCTCCTAAGTGGTATTTCTGCTTCCAGTCTTCCTTCCAACTCGCTGTCTACGCTGCAGTCATTGCCAAAAGCAAATTTGATCCTGTCAGTCTCTTCCTCGCTCTTAGTTCGCCATTGCTCTCAATTCCTTAGTACGGCTTACAAAGCTTTGGCTTCTACATCCCCAAGTTCATCTCCTAAACCACTCTCCACTTTGTGTTCTATAGCCTAGACATCATGAGTTTCTTTAAGAATCTTAAAAACCCTGAGCTTTCTTTGACCTCTGGATTTTTACACATGCTGTTCTCTTAGTCTGGGATGTACTTTCCTCTCGCCCATTTCATCAGATTAACTCCTATTTTTCCTTTAGGTCTTGGTTTAGGCGTCACTTGCCTGATGAGGCCTCCCTGACCTCCTGGGTCTGAGTCAGGTGCTCCTTTTGCGCTCGTATAGCATCCTGTGCTGCTGCTCTCAGCACTGAGCACTTTGTACTAGTCAGCTGCTGGGTACTTTATCTGCCTTTCCTCTAGACAGTATAGATTGTGTCTGTTTTATAGCCTTATATATATATCCCCAGGGCCTGGTGCCTAGTGACATACTCATTAGTTACTTGTCAAATGGGTATTAAATGAAAGCAATTCACATAATTAAAGATTCTCTAATAATATAAAAGATGGAGAAAATTAATGAAAGTACTTAACATTTAACTTAGTATTTAAAGACCAAAGGAAAATTTTTACATAAAATGATAGTGTTCACAATAACCAGAAATAAAATTTAGGACATAAATTTTAAAACATAAGTAAAATTCAGTTAGAAAAGTAATAGGGAAAGTTCGGAGATAAGAACTCAAACTTCCTAAGCAAACAATGCTACCCGCACAAAAGCAGGTTCCTAATATGCAGGACAAAACAGGATTTATTGACAGTTAGCTCAATTGAATACAATACATATAAGTTACTAAAGTAAAATATAATTTAAAAATTCCAGAAAATATTATTTCAAAGGACATAAAAAGTAAAAGAATAACTTATTTTCATTATATCAGATAAAAAGAAAAGAGCCTCAAAAGTTCTCTCAAAGTGAATTGGAAAGACTAACAATGGAAGTTTCTGTAATCTTTCCAGAGTGTCAGCTCTCATTAGCTCATTAGAAGGCAAGGTGAAAAGAGAATTAAAAAGAAATCATTAAGTTGACTTTAAAAACTGAATATTCAAATAAACTTGGTCTGATAAAATGCTTCGTAATGTTTATAAAGAGTTTGAATTGCTTTGAAAATGGTTCAGCTCCTACACTGTGTGACAAACAGTTCAGCTTACCTTTAATACTAGGAAAGATAAGAAAAAACGTAATGTGAATTGAGAAAAAGGATTTCTCAGAGTCAAGACCTTTTATATTACGATAGAAACAAATAACCTAGAATCTGGAGTTAACCCAAGAAATGAGTTGAATCAATGTAAAGATTAAAGACAAACAGACAGACTCCGTTTCTACATAACAGTTTCCTCCCATTACCAAACTTAGTGGCTACCTTGCCAATAAAAATGTTCCTGGTATTGGAGGAAAAAAAAATTTTTAATTTACACACATGGCAAAGACTTTTTAAAATGAAAGTACTAGTATTGGCAAGAGTATAATAAAATGGGCACTCTTACTTGTATGCTACTGGTGAGAATGAATGCTTCTCGAACTTGAATGTACCTACAGATCAACTGGAGGACTTGTTAAAAATGCAGATTCTGAATCAGAATCTGGGACAGGACCTGAGAATTTGCATTTCTAACGCAGGCTCTTAGGTGCCCATGTTGCTTATCTGAGGGCCAGGTTTGGGTAGCAAGGTTCTAGAGCACATGAAAAAAAGCTTTGAAATATACATACCCTTTGGCCTAATAATTCCAAGAATTTATCCTGTGAGAGCAGGCAGAGCAGCCACACATAGCAAACCAGATTCTTACTCTGTGCCACGCATGGTGCTAAGTCCTATGCCTACATTGTCTCAATATGATCCTTATAACAATTCTATAAGGTAGGTATAAGTATAAACCTCACTTTTCAGATGAGGAAGCTAAACCCTTCATAGAAGTTAACTAACTGCCCAAGATCACACAACTGGTAAATGACTGAGTTGGGGTCCCACAGGGGTCTCTGATTCTCACCTGCTATGCAGTCTTGTCTCCCTACAATGTATACCAGATTCACCTAGAAGGACCTGCGTCTCATAACTATTGTGAAACAAACAACAAACAACAGTAACAGTAGGAGATATACAACCACTACAAATAATAAGTTTAAAGAGCATTTGACAAGGAAAAGAGTTTATGAAACAATATTAAGTGAAAAATGTTAGGACAATCCATTTAGTATGATCCCAATTTTATAAAAACAAAAAAAAAATTCTTCTGTGTTTGTATCATATATACATGCATAGAAAAAATGCCAAAGAAAAATTGTCAAAATCTCAACAGTGGTTCTTTATCACTGAAAGGCTTGATTATGAGTGATTTTAATTTTCTTCTTTACACTTTTCTATAGTCTCTAAATTTTCTGCCATGAACATACATTACCTATTTTTGACCTTTTTAATTTAAAATATTTCACATATAGGAAAGAATATGTATGGTGAAAATATGATATGTAGTCTCTTTAGAATAGTAAAGTGAGTACTCATCCAGTCACTCATCAACCTAAGAAACAGAACATTACTAAGATTACTAAAGTACTCTGTGTACCCTCCCTTCCTATTCACATCCCTCCAAAAGGGTAGCCATTATTTTCTGAATTTGTGTTTATCATACCACATTTTTCATTATAGTTTTACTTCATATGTATGTATCTTTAAATAAATTATTGCTCAGTTTAATATATCTTTGATCTTTATATAAATAGTATCATACTGTGTATTTTCTTCTGCAATTTGCTTTTTTTCCCCACTCAACCTCTGTATTCATTTTTACTATTGTATAACATCCTATCCTGTGAATATATAACAATTTAATTACCCATTCTTTAGTTGATAGACATTTGGGTTGTTTTCAGTTTTTTTCTATTACAAAAATGCTGCTAAAAACATTCTTGTCCATATATCCTGGTGGATATCTGTTAGACTACAGTATGTACTTAGGAAAGGAATTGCTGGGTCATAAGATATTTACATTTTCAACTCTAATGATTAATGCATAATTATTTTCCAAAGTGATTGTAACAATATAAACTCTCGCATGCAGTGTGTAACAATTCCTATTTCTTCACACATTTACCAATATTTGGTTACATGTTCCTTTTTAATCAGGAAAAAACAGTGGTGTAAACACATGCTTTATAGGAAAACCAATCTTGGAGCTTTCCATTAAAAAACATACATGGTGTGAGTCTCCCCAATGATGTGTAATTGTTGTGTCCTTGCAGGTATGCCAACAGTAGCCTCATAAAGTACATGGAGAAACACAAGGTCAAGCCTGACAGCAAAGTGTTCCTCTTGGTAGGTGCATCTCTCCCAGACTAGGCAGTCACATCCCTAGCACAGGTCTCACCTCATCCCACTTCCCATGGAATTGTCCCAGGTATTCCTCCTCGTTAGAAGATGAAGAAATTGGTGGATGCTGGGGCAAAATTAAATATTTTTCTTTAGAGATATCACCCTTGACTTCTCGTCTTAATTTTTTCTAGTGACTTAGCAGAAAATAAGTTAAATTCCATAATGGATTTAATGCTAATGATTTCTGCCAGTTTCACATATGTGTGTGTGGTATGCTCATAGTGCAGTGAGCTATACAAAATGGCATCTGATGTTAATCCTGTTAGACATTAATACAAAAGTCAAAACATTGCCTTGCAAACAGCCTTCTCATGTGCTCTCAACTTATGGGTTCCTACAGCTTCAGAAACTCCTTACTATGGATCCAACCAAGAGAATTACCTCAGAGCAGGCTCTGCAGGATCCCTATTTCCAGGAGGACCCCTTGCCGACATTAGAGTGCGTATCCTACCTTTGCTTTGTCCTTGCTCCAGGTTGAGCATGTCAGATGGTGGCTGGAAGCAAGAAAAGTACTTGTTACTGAAGTATTTTACTTTCTTCATTAACACTACCCCAGAGAAAAACTACTCAAGAGAAAGGTCCTATATTTTGAAATAGGCAAAGCTGTAGAGAGGTGTGAATGAAAACAAGTATTTTAGGAATGACTGTTAATCAGTTTTACAGATAAAAACTAAAGCTGAGAGCAGATGGGACTCTTACAGATCCATCAGCCAGATCAGTTTAAACCAATCTCGTAGGGAACTCAGAATGTAAAATTCTGTGTGTCCACTGCACTACCAAACTCCTGTTTTTCCCCAGCCTTGTTACACCCATGTATACAAATGGTGCTCGGATTTATTAGAGGGCCAGCTTTTCTTGAAAAAAAAAAAATTATTTTCATCGTTGAAACAAATACAAATTCAGTTATTTTTAGTGCTGATGAAGTTTGTGTGGAGAGACGTCTCTGTCAAAAATGTCAGCTAGCTAACAGCGATTAAGATTTTTTGTTGAAAGTAGCAATTAGTGTCAAACTTCAGACAACTAATTGTTTTTTTCTTATTGCTTGGATTAAGTTGTGTTGGGAGGCATCCGGGGAACACCAGCCACAGATGAAGAATAGGAAATAAGGAAAAAAAGAGGAATTTTAAATTAAAAAGGTCAATGATATTGTAGATTTTAGTTCATGATATATATATATTTTTTTTTTTTTTAATGATTTTTAGTGTGTTTGCTGGCTGCCAGATTCCATACCCCAAACGAGAATTCCTTAATGAAGATGAACCTGAAGAGAAAGGTGATAAGGTATTACCTGCATGGGACACTTTCACATCCAGAGAGTAAGGCGGGGGGCAGGGAGAGAACTTAGGGAAGTATAATTCCTATGTATTTAACTGCCTTTTATTTAATCAAGTATGTATTCACTTTATTGTAGGTGTCCTTTGAAATTTAAAATATAATCAGCTTACAGATAAATGAACTTCCTGATTTGTTTTATAGCCTGTTTTCTTCTCTGACTCTTAATTCTTGTCCTTTCTGTTTGTTCAGTGTCATTACCATCCCTTTCTGCAGGCTGCTTTTCAAAGCATCATTCTGTCCTTTGATCATAATTGGATAATCAGGCCCCTCCCCACACTCCTCTACTTTTCCAAAGTCGTAATCGAAAAGACCAGTAGAGCTGGTTTAGTGAATGTAGAACCATTTCCTGTGTGCTTATGGTCTTCAGTGGGATGTCTGTGTGATTTGGAGGATTAGTCTGCAATCTAAATGAGCTTCAGAGGATGAGTCCTATTCAGGGCTCAGTACTTTGACCTCTGGAGATACTGTATTCCCTGGCTGCTCCATCCTCTAGTCATTCCCATCACTTTGGTGTCCGGCATAGGTCACTCTCCAGGTTGGTCAGCACTCACATGTGCATATCAAGTAATGAAAGAGATTTCCTGTTCATTTATTTCCATACCAAGCTTGCTTTTTGTTTTTCCTTACAAGAATCAGCAACAACAGCAGAACCAACATCAGCAGCCCACAGCCCCTCCACAGCAGGCAGCAGCCCCTCCACAGGCGCCCCCACCACAGCAGAACAGCACCCAGACCAACGGGACTGCAGGAGGGGCCGGGGCTGGGGCCGGGGGCACCGGAGCAGGGCTGCAGCACAGTCAGGACTCCAGCCTCAACCAGGTGCCTCCCAACAAGAAACCGCGGCTGGGGCCTTCTGGCGCCAACTCAGGCGGGCCTGTGATGCCGTCGGATTATCAGGTACTCCCCGAAGTTTGTACTTCTTCACCTTCACACGTATTATGAAATAGGAAGTAGATTTATAATAGATCCTTTTAGAATTAAGTAGTACTTAACCCTGAAGTTTGTACAATCTTGTTTCTAGGGCATTACATGAAAATGAAGATTTTTGTCATATTTCATGTAATTGTAAGATATTTCCATCTCTTGATTTGTTTATCCTGATACACCTTCCTCCTCAAAGGAAGTTTCTCATTGTGCCCTTACAGCTGCCTATCAGCTTTGGGTCAGAAAAAGATATCTGGGTAAGCAATTGAAAAAGGAGAGGAGTGGCAGCTTATTTTGGACAAAATTAGCTGCATACTTCAGAAAGATTTGCTGGCACTGGGAGGAAATAATCAGTAAGTAGCCACATAAATTTAGAAGAGAAAGGGATTAAAATTGAGATTTCTCAGAAATAACTGTTAAATCTCACTTGAAATAATTTTGAGACTGGGAAGTACTTTTTGTTATTAAGATCAAAAGAAAACTACAGTTCTACTACTAATTTGAGAAATTTAAAAAAGTCTCAGGATTGGTATTTGGAGAGAGTGGTAAAAATACTTGTGAAAAATCTAGAGAATCTTGCAAAAGAAAACCATTTTCAAGGTAGCAACAAGCTAAGAAAGGATCTAAGAAGAGGAAAAAAAGGTGAAAAAAAAAAAAAAAAGGTTTAGCACCATGGTCCCTCCGGGAACTGATGGAGGAGGAGCATTAAGGATGGAGATAATGGAAAAGCAAACCACAGGCAAGGGAGTCATAAACTCACTGATAAGGAACAGGAATGAAGAGAAACATCAACAAAAACGACATGAGAAATAGCCACCTCGACTGGCTTTACATTTTGAATATCTCAACAAACTAATGTGTTTTCACACAATTGCTGTTCTGAAAACTTCTCTTCGAAGATTCCCTGCGAGCAGAGGAGTATATAACAGCACTTCCATTTGGTTCCAATTAAACTAATCAAGGCTTCAGTTTGATCCACTAAAAACAGCTTGCTCTTTGGGTGGTAGTCGTGAACATATTTAAATTTGATTATACATTCAGTTTTTCCCCTAATGTTGGTTTATTCCTATTATATGAGCAATAAGTCATTACTATATACCAGCTCATCTTTGTGTCTGTGATTGTATTATATTAACCTGATTATAGTCCATCATGGACAGAATACTTACCTGCTGTATTTACTCCTTTCAGATCCAGTTCTTCAAAATGCTTTGTCCATACTGTGCTATCTACTTAAAAACAAAACAGCATATCTATGAAATGGGTAGATAGCTCAGCTGTTGAGGTGGAGAGACTAGCATGAGGCGGGGTGAGGGAGTCCCTTTGCACCAGTGTGCAACTTGCACATCATCGACGTGTGTGTTCTTTATCTAGTGTGGAAGAGCTATTGTGCTGAGTCTACTCTGTTCAAGTAAAAGTAATCATAGCCCGCCTAACAATTTAGGGCTTCTGAGTGGAAAGAACGTTTTTTCATACTAAATTTCAAAATAAAGCATGTAGCTAGAATATGGAATTTTGAAAGGCTTCTTACACCAACACAGCTAGTCAGGGTTATATAACTTAGGAAGGGGGGAGAAGTGGCGCTGTTTTTAACCAAGACAGTCTTATTGCCCTGTTGTCTTGGACTACATTTTGCAAGTCCAGGAGAGGAGGACCTTGCTGATTTGTCCTTCCTTTAGCCCCTAGTGCCACCTCAAGGTCATTTACATTTTTAACTATAAGTAATGTTTTGTGATGTGTATGCTTTCCCACTTGGCTCACAGGAAGAACCAGCCTTCTGAGCATAGCCAAACACACGGGTCCCAGTTGTATTTAACCAGGCTCCATATTCTTACTCTAGTGAC
Organism: Equus quagga; assembly: GCF_021613505.1. Classification (NCBI taxonomy): domain Eukaryota; kingdom Metazoa; phylum Chordata; class Mammalia; order Perissodactyla; family Equidae; genus Equus; species Equus quagga. The sequence continues at coordinate 23,662,214 of NC_060277.1, forward strand.
GAATTTTCCTTTTATATACTTTTTCATATTTGCTCTTGGTGCTATGAAGATGAATGTTTCACTTAAAGTAATAAAATACATGGAGTTGAAACGCATTTGTCTCTGCCTTCTCTTGAGGGCATTTTCTATTCTAAATATTACCTGAAGTTTGTGAAGCCCACCTCTGCCGCCCCGCCCCCAGCTGTGTCCTGCTTTGTCAGGTGAGTGGTGCTGCTGATGCCACTCTAGCTTCTACCTCTGAAAGCTCTTCTCTCTAAAAATGATTTCTTTTTTTTTTTTTAAAGATTTTATTTTTCCTTTTTCTCCCCAAAGCCTCCCGGTACATAGTTGTGAATTTTCAGTTGTGGGTCCTTCCAGTTGTGGCGTGTGGGACGCCGCCTCAGCATGGCTTGATGAGTGGTGCCATGTCCGTGCCCAGGATCCAAACCGGCGAAACCCTGAGCTGCTGCAGCGGAGCATGTGAACTTAACCTCTCGGCCACAGGGCCGGCCCCTAAAAATGATTTCTTAATCACAGCCTTCTTATTTATAATGAGTATGTTAACAGCCTCTCAGTGTACATTATGAATGCCATTGATTCAATATGCCAAATTGATTATTCTTGTTTGCAAGTGTCAGTTATCCAAAGAATAACTAACGAGAATTTGTCAGCATAAAGAGCAGGGGGTCATAAGTTTCCCCTCTGCCTTTCTTTGCCAGTAACTTATCTCCCAAAGAAATCCAGCCAAACTTCGTGCCTGCCGGAACATGTGGTTACGGTGGTGGCAGGCTATGACTTCAAATAAGCAGAATGTACTAATTAACAAACTAAGTTAGCTGTCAGCTCCCATGGAGCTAGTCCAGGAGCCTCTGATAGAAAGGGTTCATTTCTCCATCCTATTGTGATTAATCCTGAGCCATTCTCTTCTTCCACCCGTAATTCCTTTGTCTTGTTTGTTTCTCCTAGCACTCCAGTTCTCGCCTGAATTACCAAAGCAGCGTTCAGGGATCCTCTCAGTCCCAGAGCACACTAGGCTACTCCTCCTCGTCCCAGCAGAGCACGCAGTACCACCCATCTCACCAGGCCCACCGGTACTGACCAGCCGCAGCCCAGAGCACCGACTCCAGCAATATGATGTCTGCATTGAAAAGAACCAAAAATGCAAACTATGATGCCGTTTAAAACTCATCCACTTAGGAGGAAAACTACATACTGAGCATTTTGCAGGACTGCCTGATGTCTCTTCTTTATTGACTTAAAGAAGATTTTTGTGAAGTTTCCCGACACCCTTTCCCCGCATGTGTTCCATCGTGGCTCTCTGATAAAGCGTCTGATCTAACCCCAGCACTTAGCTCCTGTAACCTTCAGCATTTTTTGGGAAGGATTTCCTGGTGCACCTTTCTCATGCTGTATCAATCACTATGATTTATCTTTTCAAAGCTCTTTTAATAGGATTTTAATGTTTTAGAAACAGGACTCCAGTGGTGTATAGTTTTATACTTCATGAACTAATTTAGCAACACAGGTAAAAATGCACCTTTTAAAGCACTACGTTGTTCTCACAGAATATAACTGTTCTGCTCATGAAGTCTTAAACAGAAACTGTTACTGTCCCAAAGTACTTTACTATTATGTTTTTATTTATCTAGTTTCAGGGAGGTCTAATAAAAAGACAAGTGGTGGGACAGAGGGAACCTACAACCAAAAACAGCCTAGATTTTTTTGCAGTTACTGTGCTTTATGCTAAGAAGACCTGACGTAGGTGGTGATTTTTATGTAATCATTCATATGGAACGTAGTTCCCAGAATCCTGTTATTCTGAATGGTATTCGGTCATTAAGGTTTATAATTTTAACCTTTGTGTAGCTCAGTCTACCTTGAAAAGGGTTTCAAGAGCTTTGATGAATACAGTCCTGTGGTGACCGACTCCAGAAAGCTGAAGAGAATACTAACTGCACTAGGATTTCTTTAAGGAGTAATGTTGATCAAAGGACTTATTACTTCCCTTTGAAGGAAAAGCTTTTAGTGTGTATTGTACATAAAGTTGGCTTCTCTAAAGAACTGTTGGTTTCTTCGCATCTGGATTAGCTTGAGTAACATTCTTACATAATCGAGGGTACTCAAGTGGAAGCCTGCAAATTAATCTGCTCTTAAAAGAAATAGCAGTGTTCTCCATTCATATTTGCATTAGACATAGAGTGACTATTTTTAAAGCATGTTAAAAATTTAGGTTTCATTCATGTTTAAAGTATGTATTATGTATGCATAATTTTGCTGTTGTTACTGAAACTTAATTCTATCAAGAATCTTTTCATTGCACTGAATGCTTTCTTTTGCCCCTAGAAGAAAACTTAATAATTGTGCCTAAAAGACTATGGGCAGATAGTATATGACTATACCAGATCAAATGTATATTTGCATTTCCGTGATCTATGAATTAGAGGCTGGGTTCTTTCTTAGCCAGTGTAAGGAACCCTGACTCCCCAGAGTCACAAGGAAATGTAAAGACTTGTAGAGCTCCCATTGTAATGTAAGGGGCAGGAAATTTGTGTTCTTCTGAATGCTACTAGCAGCACCAGCCTTGTTTTAAACATTTTCTTGAGCTAGAAGAAATAGCTGATTGTTGTATATGCAAGTTATATGCATTTTTTTTTTTACTATTCTTTGTGAACTTATCTACCTGGTTATGATACTCTGGGTCCATACACAAGTAAAATAAGACTCTTAGACAGAAGCCAGTATACATTTTGCACTATTGATGTGATACTGTAGCCAGCAAGGACCTTACTGATCTCAGCATAATAATGATTATTAATAATAAGGACTATGTAGTGACCCTCATCAACACTGAAGATGAAACAGTTGACATGCTCCATTGGGAGGAATTTCTGATTGTCTCCATGGTAACCTACCCCTTCCATTTTGTAAAATGAGAAATTAATAGCCCTCTGCATAATGTAGCTACCTGTATAAAGTTCTGTCCTGTGCCCTGAAACCTCCTTGTCCAGAGCGCTTGGTCATCAGATGCTTATTGCACCTCATCGTGTGCCCAATGCCGTGCTGGGTGGAAGACACAAAGGGCAAGACGTACTCCCTGTCCTTAAGGAGCCTGTGATTGATTCCCTGATAGGAAGCTCTCCTGGGAGGATTGACTTGTAAGTGAAACCGTCTTAGAATATGAAGGTCCTTTTGTTTACTTCTAAAACCGCTTGGTTAGAGTTATTATTCCAAGTTCTACTTTATAATAAACAGTGTTATGGAGAGGTTTCTATGTTTCTAATTACCTTCGAGAAAGCCAGTGATTAAAGATCACAACTGGCATTAATGTGTATGTGAAATGTTCACAGCAGCCTTTCGACAACAATTGGGTGGCCCTTGTAGGCAGAACGCCCGCTACTAAGTGGTTGTAGGAACTTACAATGAAAATAGAGGCTCTGCTCCTGGCCTCAAGGGGAGTGTACATTTCATAAAAGGAGGACCCAGATGTGGGCATGAACCAAAATACCTTGCCCCTTAATACTTTCTAAGCAACGTTGATATACAGTTCTTATGATATGTGTTTATACGATCACAGGACTACCTTGCTTTCCTGTATATAGTGAATTTTACTGGCAGAAGCAGTATGGAAACTGTCAGGGGATTTCATCAGTTGCTTCCAGTACATGGTGTTCTCCAGGATATAGCCAGATAGCCCTGTTAACACACGTGACTGGGTTTCCCGTCAGCGTGCTTTCCTCCTGTGTCCTCACTTCAGGGTTGATGATGCCCACTGGTGCCCATTACCCTTTGAAATAATTTGGTTCATAATACCCTGTTAAAGGGAACAAAGCCTTTAATACACCTACGAGCCCTAAAACTGTGGGACCTCGAAGGAGACCTGTGAAGCTTTTTGAGGTTAACATTTACCTTTTTGGCCCCCAAATGGTCACATTCCTCTTTGAAAGCTTATTACTGTCATGTCCCTTGAGAATGCCAGGGGGACGTCCCTCAGCGTATGGAAACACCCAAACCAGGAGAGGTATTGAAGGAAGGGATCAAGTGAAGGTTGTCTGCTCTCCATATTACAAGTCAGTGTTCAAGTCAGCTTTCTGGTGAGGTGTGAGTTTGGGAAAAGGGGTTCTAGAATTTCAGGACAGCTGGGCTCAACAGTAAGGTCGCCTGGCAGCAGGGCTGATACTGCGAGGCTGAAACAATCCTTGTGATGAAGTAGATCATGCAGTAACATACAAAAACCAAGGACTTGTATATTTTTATATCTGTGTGGTTTTAAAACTTTAGTACTTAGAATTTTGGCCTTCTGCATTACTCTCTTGCTCTTGTAAACAATTTACATTTAAGAATGGAAAGGGATGACATTTACCTACGAGTTCACTGCCTCATTCCTGGTGAAACAACTGCTAGTTGTACGCCTCTAAGATGATGCTGTTTTCTCTGCTAAAGGTAAAAGAAAAGAAAAGAAGAGTTGGGCAATAAGGCTTGCCACTTACTCTGCTTTGAATAAATTTATGTAGCAGAAACTCTACAATGAAGGAAGAATTCTATGAAAATTGCAAATCCTAAACTCTATGGTGTTATCTTCCTAGGGAATGGAGAAAGGCAGTAAGATGGCAGTTAGACTAAAGGAGGCTTGAAGGAGTCAAGTATAAGTAATGTCTTATATAAAACATAGCAGTTTAGGTCCCCATAATCTTCAAGAATAGTCACAAATCTCATAAAGTGAAGTTCATTGTTTTAGGATTTTTTAAAAATGTGTTGTACCTAAGGCCATACTTACTATTCTATGCTATCACTGCAAAGGAGTGATATGTATGTATTATATGAAAAAAGTCCTTAATGCACTGTTATCTCCTAAATATTTAGTAAATTAATACTATTTAATTTTTTTAAAGATCTGTCTGTGTAGACACTAAAAGTATTACACAAAATCTGGACCGAAGATGTCCTTTTTAACAACAATTTAAAGTACTTTTTATATATGTTATGTAGTATAGCCTTTCTAAACTGCCTAGTTTGTATTTCCCATAATTCCTATTTGTGAAGTGTACCTGTCCTTGTCTCTTTTCTCAGTCATTTTCTGCACGCATCCCTCTTTCTATGATTATAGAGACGACTGTGTGTGCTTTCCAGAGTCCACTGCGAGGTATGCGCTGAGCCGGCTGCGCCCGGGCGAGGCTGCTCCGGGGGCGCAGGACGAGCCGCAGCTTTGGAGTGGAGTGCTTCTCGCTTTTGAGTTGTCCTGACATCCTTCTTGAAATGACTGTTAAGACTAAAATAAATTACATTGCATTTATTTTATATTCCTGGTTGTAATAAAACTTAATTGACTTTGTTTCTGTGTGGGTTTTTTTAGTTATAGAAAAACTCTGGTTATAAGTTTTAGTGCTAACATTTTATCTGTGTGCCTAGAAGCTTTTCAGATTCCGCTTGTCCTGCGGAGATGCAGTCTCCCTGTGAGCTGCAATGTGTCATTTTATTCAGGATGCTCATGATGTCACAAAACCACAGAGGCAAGGCTTGCAGACACCTCAGAAGCAAAATTACAGCTTTTAAAACATCTCCACGGAAAACATCCTCTTTTTAAAAATGAAAATTAGAAGGATGTTTTAGAAAAAAACAGGCAGCCTTTTGTGGGTAGAGTGGCATTGGGAGTTTCTCCTTTTATAAGAACGTTCCGTTGTACCTGGCTGCCCCTTCTCCTTGAGGAAGCTTCGCTGGTCACTCCAGTGGTCAAAGGCATCATGGAGTGAATTGAAATGTTTCAGTGACATAAAAACAAAACTTGCATTTCTATTTAAAATAGATGGTGCACTATTGCGTCCCACTGCCTCCCTGCTCGGCACAGATTGCGGCTTAATACTGTGCTGTTTGTAAGGTAGAGCTTCTCTTGAAAAACTGCTCTTTGATTGCAGCTGCCTTTCTAACTGGCCGCCTAGGCAAGAGAAAGTGGATGACTGCGCGCACCCCTTACCAACTCCTGGGAAACTAGTTCGCAAGTGCAGATCTGTCTCCCGAGCCGACTGTAAGTTCTTTGTGGACAGGCCCAGGTTTTATTCCTCCTGCACTTTCAGCACCTGACGTGGTGCCCAACACAGAGCAGACAATTAATACGGCAAGTCATTAACATTGCTTTTGTACACTGGCATAGAATTCCTGGATCATTTAATATGCCTTATTTGTATATAGACAAAGAGGAACGAATGTCATTTTGTTCCATGAGTAATGAAAATGCCAGAAATAGATATTTCTTAAAATAGGTTCATTTCTTACATTTTTGGTTGCAGTTATAATAAAATATCACCCCAGAGGAGCAAACAATTCAAATTGCATTTGAGGGGCCGGCCCAGTGGCTGAGTGGTTAAGTTCACGTGTTCTGCTTCAGTGGCCCAGGGTTTCACTGGTTTGGATCCCGGGCGCGGACAGGGCACCACTCGTCAGGCCACGTTGAGGCAGCATCCCACATACAACAACTAGAAGGACCCACAACTAAAAATCTACAACTATGTGCTTTGGGGGTTGGGGAGAAAAAAGCAGGAAAAAGAATTGCATTTGAAGAAAAAATTGAACTAAGTTAGCCATGCTTGCCAATCTTCTTTAGAAGCCATCTTCCTTTTGGCTGCCCAGAGTAGGCATTTTAAAGCCTCACATAGAGTCATTTTGTCTGGCAGCCAGTAGAAAGCCAGCTTGGCCAAGCAACACACAAACCTAATAGGGAAATTTGATCTAAATGAGAGAATAAAATATATGGAAAAGAAATGAAAATATTGACTTAAGCATTAAAATGTATTTAGCACATTCTTTAATATTTCTTAGCAATATTTTGCAAATTTCACTGGAGAGATCTACACATCTTACCTAGCTGTCGATGCTAGTGCAGATGGCACTTTTAAAATTTCATTTTCTAATTATTTGTTGCTAGTATATAGAAATACAACTTATTTTTGCATATTGCCTTTATATCCCGCAACCGTGCCAAATTCTCTGTTCTAGTAGCTTTTTTCTTTTTGATGGGAGAGAATTCCTTTAGATTTTCTATATATACGATCATGTCATCTGTGAATAAAGACAGTAGTACTTTTTCCTTTCCAATCTGAATAACTTTTATTTCTTTCTCTTGCCTAAATGCATGGGCTGGTACTTCTAATACAATGTGGAATAGAACTAGTGTGAACGAACACCTTGCAACATTCTCAATCTTAGAAAGTATTCCGTATTTCACCATTGGCTATGGTGTTAGATAAAGGTTTTTCATAGATGTCCTTTATCAAATGGAGGAAATTTCCTTCTGTTCCTATTCTGACAAGAGTTTTAATCATGAACAGCTGCTGAATTTCATTAAATGCCTTTTCTGCATATGAAATGATAATTTTTCTCTTTTATGCTGTTAATGGGATGAATTACATTGATCGGGTTTTTTTTTTGTTTTTGGGGTTTTTTTACTTAAAACCACACAAATTTATTATCTCAGTTTCTGTGGGTCAGAAGTGTAGTCATGGGTTGACTGAGTCCTCTGTTCAGTGTCTCATCAGATTTCAAGGTGGTAACTGGAACTTCGATCTCATCTAAGACTTGGGGTCCTCTTCCAAGATCACTAGTTGTTGGTAGAATTCAGCTCCTGTGGGTGTAGGACTTGTTTGCTGTCAGTGGAGGTCCATTCTCAGCTCCTAAAGGCTGCCCACTGTAGCTTGCCATGTGGCCATCTCCTAACATGGTAGTTGGCTTCTTCAAGGCCATCAGGAAAATTTTTCTCTAGTCTGCTACAATGGAGTTTTATAGAATATAATGTAATCACAGATGTGACTATTCCATCATATTGACAAGTCCTGCTCAAGTGAGGGGAATTGTATAGGGTGCAGACATCACGAGCTACACTGATTGATTTTTTTGAATGTTAAAACATCCTTGCCTTCCTGGGATAAACACAGAAGAGAAGGCAATGTGAAGATGCAGAGATTGGAATGATGCAGCCACAAGTCAAGGGATGCTGTCAGCCACCAGAAGCTAGAAGAGGCAAGGAACAAATTTTCCTCTAGAGCCTCTGGAGGGAGTGTGGCCTTGCTGGCACCTTCATTTCAGACTTCTGGCATCCAGAACTGAAAGAGAATAGATTTCTGCTGTTGTAAGCCACCAAGTTCGTGGTAATTTGTTACAGCAACCATAGGAAGCTAATACAGATTTTGGCCATGATGTATTATCATTTTTCTAATTTGCTGGTTTTGATCTACTAATATTTTGCTAGGGATTTTTGTAACTATATTCATGAAGAATACTGGTCTATAATTTTCCTGGGATATTCTTGTCAGGTTTGGTATTAGGGTTATGCAGGAGTCATAAAATGACTTGGAAAATGTTTTCTCTTCCTTCATTATCTGAAAGAGTTTGTGCAATACTTGTATTATTTCTTCCTTAAATATTTGGTAGAAGACACCAGTGAGGCCTTCTGGGCTTGGAGTTTTCTTTATGAGAAACATTTTCATTATAAATTCGATTACTTTAAAGGCTATAGAGCTATGCAGATTTTCTATTTCTTCTTGAGTCAGTTTTGTTAAGCTGTATTTTCCAATTGATTTATTTCATCTAAGTTGTAAGGTAAATATTTCTCTTACGATATATACTTAGACACAGGATTGTCAAGTCAAAAGGAATGAGCTTTTTAAATTATGATAACATTTGTTGATCTAACATTTACCGAGCCTTTCCTATATGCACTTTACACATACTAACTCATTAAATTCTCACAACAACTGAATGAGATGGGCACCATTAGTATCCCAATTTTTAATAAATGAAAAACAAGACTGAGACAGAGAGGTTAAGTAACTTGTATAAGTCACACAGCTGATAAGCATCAGAGCCAAATTCCTAACCGTTTGTACCAGTGGTTCTCAAAATACTCCCTGGACCAGCAGTATCAGCATCATCTGGGAACTTGTTAGAAATGCAAATTCTCAGAATCCCCCCCATACCACTGAATCAGAAACCCTGGGGGTGAGCCCAGCGATTTGTGTGTTAATGAACCTCCAGGTCATTCTCATGCATGCTAAAGTTTGAGACTCACTGACTTACACCATACTCTTCTCACACATACTCCCAATTACCTTCCAAAAGGCTATATTAATTCACTCCCACCAATAGTGTATGCGAGTGCCCATATCCCTTGGCCCTACCAAAACTCACCTCAAGCAATCTTATGTACCAATCTGATAGGCAAAGAGTAGTGTCTTGTCCCTGTAAAAAGCATTTCGGTCCTCCTTCCAGTGAGAGAGTCAGTTTCTGTCCCTTCTCCTGCCCTGCTCACTCCTCCTCTCTTCTGTGTGTCCTCTGGGTCAAGTGACCTTCCTTTTTGGGAGATTCTCAATCCTAACACTTCTAACCTTGCCAGGCAACCATGTGGCATTTGAGTGATAAATTAATCTCATTCTTTGGGAGTAGGGAGAAGCAGATAGGTTATCTTATATAAATACAAAAATCTTTTTTTGTTTACTGAGCAGGAAATACGAAGTCTTCAGCTTTCATTAACATCAATCCTTTTCTAAACTGTATGTTCTTCTTGGAAATCCGTGCACCTCTTGGCACCGTGGAGCTGGTGTATTGAACGTCAGTGAAGATGGCAGGTATAGGAGCAGAGGAGACCGGGAGTCACCCCAAGTGGCGGCCTCAGAAGTGTTTGGGGGAACCTAATCCCTGATATCAACATTTTGTTGGGAGGGGGTACCTTTCTCGTGTCCAAGAGCAGAAAAACCTTGATTGACTGAGGGTCCCCAAGTTGATTTCATGGTGTTTCCCGTTATATTTTCACCACATTGCAGAAAAGACCATAAATACTGAACCGGTTAAATACCACAGGGCTAATTCTCATTTAGAGTCCCTCATAATTATTGAGTTGTGTTATTTACCTCCACATCAGCCAACATGGCATGACAGAAAGAACGTGGATTTTGGAGATAAACTTAAGCTTGAAACCCAGCCCTTCTACCTCTGAGCTGTGTAGTCTTGGAGAGTTTACTGAAATTCTCTGGTCTTGTTTTATTATCTGTAAAATGCCAAAATAGCATCTACCTCATAAAATTTAAGTATTAAATGAGATAATATGTGGTGTGCCCAGCAGAATGCCTGCCCCATAGTAGACTCTCAATAAATGTGGATTCCACTGGTTGTCTCTTCCCTTTGAAATTTCTATGTATGTGAATGTATGTATAAACAAGAAGTTTAATATCCTTTATCTCCTTCATTTGATGATCTCTCTTTTTACAGAGAATGACACTTACATCTGTGCCGACTGCTAGCTCAGCCGTTTGAACACCATGAAAGACACCACCTTTCACACCAAGGAGCACTCTTATAAGCAGAGGGCTATGTAACAGGCCCCAGGGCTAAGCTTCTTTAATGGATACTGTCAAAAAATGATGGACTCCATCATTGTGTGTTGGTGGCATCACCCATCATCTTTTTTTTTTTCCTACTTCAACAAGAGGAAGTTCATTGAATTGTGTTCCCACACCATTTAACCTGTAGTTACGCCAATGAGAGCAACTGTCTCTTCTGGACTTGCAACTGCAACGTGAAGCAGAAGTCACCCCCCTAGTCTGGATCCAAAGAGAGCGTAATTCCTCTGTTTCCCCACTGTGGTTCTCTTACATTATTACTGTCTGTGCTTCCAACTCCTGAGGGATCATATCTTACAAAGGCGTGGTCCAGACACTTGCAAAACTCCTCAGCTTCCAAGACTTTTGTACCATTCATATGAGAAAGATCTCCAGGAACAAAGTAACTGCTGAGTTTTGCCTTTTAGCTCGTATACGCTAGTTTTGGAAGGTCTGGCCCACTCAGGGGAGAAGAGGGAAGAGAGAAAGAGAAAGAGATCCTCTCTCTGCAAGGAGACAGCACGAGGGGTCCTCTTGAGAAGAGCAGCCCTGACTGGGTGAGTCTGGCATTTTCCAGACTCCAGTCTGCTGGGGAGTGCCACAGCGGAAAGACTGGATGAAGTTGAGGCAAACTCCAAATCAATAAAACAAAGGTCCCTTCCAGAAAGTCCTGCACTTAGGAGATACTACTAGAAGCATTATCTAAATTCATCAGGGCATGGGCTACAGCGCCAAAGGAAGGAGAAAGTCCAAACGAAAATAGGGGCGGGAGCAGAGGAGGGGATCCAGAAAATCCAAAGGCATTTTTTCCCTAAGATTTTTGCAGAAAATTGTCAAGATTTTTAAATCACGAGCATTTCAATTCTACCCATTTATCTAAAAATATTTTTAAAAAACACCTTCTTGGGGCCGGCCCAGTGGCGTAGTGGCTAAGTTTGTGTGCTCTGCTTCGGCGGCCCAGGGTTCTGGGATTCAGATCCCAGGTGCAGACCTATGTACCACTCAACACGCCATGCTGTGGTGGCATCCCATGTACAAAATGGAGGAAGACTGGCACAGACATCAGCTCAGCGACCGTCTTCCTCAAGCAAAAAGAGGAAGATTGGCAACAGATGTTAGCTCAGGGCCAATCTTCCTCTCCAAAAAAAAAGAAACAACAGTCGATTTTCCAGTGACTTTAAAAATTCCACACATTTTTCTCTATAAACAAGGACTAGATTTATATGTGCTTCTCTACCCACACTATGTATACAAAAGCTCTTTAGGCATGAACAAGGAGCTCAGCATTGATTGCAATATATGTGTGTGCATAGTTTTCATATATAATTACTTATTTGCAATTCATAAGAATTTTCATATGAAGAAGATGATCCAAAAGAGAACTATAGGTTAAGCGGGGGCTCCTGCCAACTAAATTATGTGAAAAATGCTTGTATGATTGTTTGTAACTTGTTCTTTATTTTTGGTGAGGACTAGACAATGGAAAATAAGTTTTTAACCCAAAATTCAGAGTGTGTCTCATGTAGTTTTAATACTGTCTGGTGACTTTTCTTGTAAAGTTGCCCTGCATCATTTAGCTATTCTATCATTTTAACATTTGGACTCATATCTCAACTAGATCGTGCACTCATTAAAGCAAGGAGCACATTTCTGGTTTTGTTCACCTTTGAAACTTCCATGGCCTTGTCCACACAACGAACATTCAATTACACTCGTTAAGTGAGCATAGAAGATGCAGGTTGGGTATATGGAGCAACTTCCTAAGTTGAAGCTTTTCTGATTGGTTAATGAGCTCAGCAAGGCCACACACACTCATTGTTGGAAACTATTAGCCATTACGTTGCCCTGGGGGTGGTTTAAGTACCATGTGACTGGGATAGTCTCTTTGGATGTTCCCATCTCTGTGTTCTTCGGGAAAAGAAAAATAATAGAGAGGCTGGACATTTTATCTGGAGCTCACCCTGGCCAACAGATTTAACTTTTGTTTGCTCCAAAGGCTAAGTACTGGAAACAATGGCTCTAGAATCTAGATCTTTTCACTAGACCTCGTTTCAGGAAACAAGTCAGTCTCCAGCCTACCACGGCCACTATACCCTTTCTAATTCAGAGAAGGGAACAAATGAATTCGGCAACATTTTTAAGCTCTTGAAAAAAAAGTAGCAAAACATTCCAAAACAAAGCCGTCTAAAATTCTTCTTATACATGCATCTGCACATAAAACTTATTAACACCTAAATCCAACTTAAAATATTGCTATGGAAGCCAAATGAATATCAAGTGTCCACCCAGTGTCTCACAAACAGATGTTTCATGGAACACTACTTGTGTTGGATTGTTCATAGATTTTCACAAACAAAAGTTTACATGGTCAAATACACCCAGAAAATTCTGGGTTAAGCACAAAGTACAAGCTTTCTCAGAGCCTTTAATGTCCTGGTGACATTGTGAATTTCCAGGAAGGTGATCTCGTGCACCCTTTCCCACGCTTACTTGACTGAAGAACTCCTTTTTCCTATACCTCCGAAGAATGCTCTCTAGAAAACAATCTGGAAATCCCTGATTGTGGCAGACATTGCTGTTGTCTCCTCCACAGCCTTCCCCTGCTTCCTCCTTGCTGTCAGAAGCTCCATTTGTTCGCTGTCCAGAGTGGCCGTCTCCTTCCATGGAGGCTGGGCCCCTCCTCAGCTCCAGAGGATGAATATTGATTGGATCAAACCAACACGTTGATCTCATTCCCTTTGCCAAACCATTGGTTCAACCATGGGCATGTAATGCAATTCTGGCCAAGAAAATTTGAGAGGAAATCTTCTGGGGTGCGTTTTCTAGGAGGATTTGTTTCAAGCTTAAAAAGATAATCAAGATACCAACATTCCATTTTGTATCTCTGGATTTCTGTATATGAGCTGGCAGCCATCTTAGGACCACAAAGGGAGGCAGCCTCAGAGGCCAAAACACTGAGGATCACCGGGCAGGGAAGTGGGAGGAGCCGGGATCCTCGAGAACTGCATCAGATCACTGATTTTACCAGCCCTGCGACTGCCTTATCTCTGGAATTCTGTTCTGGGACATTATAAATGTCTTTATTTAAAAAATCAATTTCACTTGTGATTTTTCTTCAATTTCAGTCAAAGTCACCCAGATGTGAGACTCTAGTCAGAGCCTTAATGCCGTTGGCTCGAGTACAGAACAATCAGAGCCGTGTGTTTGGAAATGTTCATTGTTAAAAAGCAGTGGCTTATTACAAACTGAGTGTCCCCTACCATTATTACCGGGATCTGCAATCTTTATATTTAAATGAGTGACTCTAATATTACCATTTTTAGTGTCTCTAAATTAGAAAATTAAACATTTGTTCCTTAGCAGCAGTGCAGGCTATGACGATAAACAACCATTAAAGTGCTATAACAATGAAATCCATAACTAACCAATGAAATCCCCAGGAGCGTCTTAGGAAGCAGAATATGCACGACAGCCTGGGTCTCCCCGTGGTTGCCTGGTCTGTGCTGCTCAATGTCTGGCCCAAGATGGTTCTTGCCTTTGCATTCAATAAATTTGCATAGAGTTCTCCCCATGTGCAAAGCTCTGGGAGAGGTTCCCCACTCTGTGCTCTGAGTCCTACTCCCCCCATAAAAGTCCTGCTTAAGTCCCATTTCCACCAACCCTCCCTGATTACTCCAGCCTCCACTAAGCAACCTTTTTTTTTTTTCTCCTGCTTTATCTCCCCAAACGCCCCCTATACATAGTTGTAGATCTAAGCCGCAGGTCTTTCCAGTTGTGGGATGTGGGACGCCACCACAATGTGGCCCAATGAGCGGTGCCATGCCTGCGCCCAGGATCCAAACCCTGGGCCGCCACAGTGGAGGGCATGAACCCAACCACCCGGCCACAGAGCCGGCCCCTATGCAACCTTTTTTGAAGAATCTTTCCTAGATGCCCAATATGAGTATAATTAAATGCCGTTTATTTTGGCATTTAATTATACTCACCCCATATTTTCTCTTGTTAGTTAATGTTTTATCTGGGCCCCCCAGTTGAATGAAAGTAGAGAGAAGGTGAAAGTGATAAGAATATCGTCTAAGTTTCTGGTTCTCGACTCTGTCAGACCAACATCCCCTTTTCATAAGAAATATTTTTGTAATGTCTTCATGTATCATGAAATTCATAGATAAGGTAACTGACCTACACATATAATTTCAAGATATATCGATGCAATGTTCTAGCGACAGTATAAAAGAGGAGAAAAGGAAAGTAACTTATGATGAAGTAATATGTATTTCAATATGTAAATGATTGACATGATTGCATTAGAAGCCACAATGAATTAGGGAGAAAATGCAGACTGATGCAAGGTGTTGTATGACAACTCAAATACCACGAGTTACGGTGCTAATATGTGACTTTCAGAAATGATGAACAATTTTTGCTGAAGTTAAAAAAATAAAAAAAGCCAAGGTACAACTCACCTTGATTTATGTGGTAGTCTCATTCCTAGTGATTCAGTGTATATGAAAACTATTCAAAAAATATTTTTTGATTATATGTAAAGTGAGTTTGGTTCTAGGTTCAAATAATTATAAACAGGTTTTCACCTAATGAATGACTGAAAGGATATTCAGAAGTTGCAAGGAATATAGGACAATTCTTCATTGTGGGGCACAGTTCTGCACATTTTAGCACGCCTAGCAACTCTGGCCCTCACCCACGGCAGGTCAGCAATATCCCCCAATCATTAGGTAACCCCAAAAGTCCTCTGGGGGGTATTGATTTTAGTGAGATGCACTGAGCTCCAAGGCCGGCTGGGGATGGGCTTATTCCTGGATAATCCACAACCTCACCCTCAGTTCTAAAGGCCCAGAAAGCCTGAACCCCCAAATGCCGGTTTACTGGATCACTGACATGGTTCTCAAGGGTGCGTTTCAGACCAATCAAAAGAGGCAGCAAGCCAAGCTGGGGGTGGAGGGTGGTCTGCTTCCTCCTCAGGTGTTGCCATTCCCCTGCTTACCAGATGAGTTCCCATCTACACTTCCGTTGGAACAAAGGGTTCTTCAGTTTTAAGAAGTAAATGCGATATATGTTTTGACTGTTTTGTCCAGATTTGTAATTGCTGGGAGATGATGTGTCAACTTCCTCGTTCCATCATGCCAGAAATGAATGTCCCATTTAATTCTTTTTTATAGCTTCTACCTCTCTATTGAGATTCTGTATATACTGAGTCATTGTCATCATAGTTTCCGTTAATTCTTTCGACATATTTATAGCAGCTGCTTTGAAGTCTTTGCTACATCTGACTTCTGGGCCCGTGCAGAGTCAATGAGCTCTGCTGGTTACTCAAACTTGAATCTCGCATCTCAGTGTGCGATCCGCACATTCGCTCCCGGTGGTCAAAACCTCATGGGAAACCAAGTCATTGTAAGTAGTTACTTTTAAAATTCACTGTGAGAGGGGCTGGCCCCGTGGCCGAGTGGTTAAGTTCGCGCGCTCCGCTGCAGGCGGCCCAGTGTTTCGTTGGTTCGAATCCTGGGCGCGGACATGGCACAGCTCATCAGACCACGCTGAGGCAGCGTCCCACATGCCACAACTAGAAGGACCCACAACAAAGAATATACAACTATGTACCGGGGGGCTTTGGGGAGAAAAAGGGGAAAAAATAAAATCGTTGAAAAAAAAAAAAGGCTCCTTTAAGAAAAAAAAAAAAATTCACCGTGAGAAATCCCTGTCCAAGGATAGAAACCTATAAGGCTATGGACTTGCTCATCAGCTGGCACTCTCCTCTGGGGCTGGAACAGTTGAGGACAGAGGGCTCTAGGGTGAGAAAGAAGCGTGAACCATGGCTGGCCGGCCTGGCTTGGTGGTCAGGGCCTTCTGGAAGAACTGCAGTGACAGGCATCGCCAAGGATGAGAGAAAGTGTTTTCTAGCTAGCATGTCCTCTCTTGCCACAACCCATGAGAAAGGGCATAGTGAGCCTGGACACAGAACCGGGGGGAGCTGGAAGAACAGAAGATTCTCTGGTTTCAAGCTCGAGAGGATGATTACTATGGTCCATTCCTGCTCAAAACGCTTCTGATAGCAAATCTGTGGGTTTTCCATGCCAAGCAATTCTCCAGTTCTCTGCAGTCTCTGATGTCCTGGAATTTAATTCAGTTCTGATGTTAACTACCTGGAGTTAGTGAAGACTCCACATTTTGAGGGCTCAGTCCCACAAGACTGCCCCCATTCAAGATGCCAATTGCATGTCTGGGCCTCTTGTATTTCTGGCTGTGTAGCCACAGGAGTTCCTTAATTAATCTGGGGTTCCCATGACTCTTTTCTTGAGTTCAAGAATATGCACAAACAGCTCACAGAACTCAAAAAGAGTTTGCAGATATATCTTGAAGATATTGTGGGTTTGGTTCCAGACTACCGCAATAAAGCAAATATCACAATAAAGTGAGTCGCATACATTTTTGGTTTTCCAGTGCATATAAAAGTTATGCTAATACTGTACTGTAGTCTATTCAGTGTGCAATAGCAATACATCTAAAAAAGCAACGTGTATAACTTAATTTAAAAATACTTTACTGCTAAAAAATGCTAAGCATCATCTGAGACTTCAGTGAGTCCTAGCCTTTTTTTTGCTGGTGGAGGGTCTTGTAAAAAATGCAATATCTGGGAAGCACAATAAAGTGAAGTGCAATAAAATGAGGTATGGCTGTACTTACTACTACCAGTTTATTATAAAGAATGCAACTCAGGAATAGCCAAACGGAAAGAGGCATAGAGCAAAGTATGAAGGCGGGGGGTGCCGTGGACCTCCCATGCTCCTTCTGGGCACACCACCTCCCAGCACCTTGATGTGTTCTCCAACCCAGAAGTTCTCCAAACCCCATTGTTCAGAGTTTTTAATAGAGGTCCCATTATATAGGCATGATTGATTAAATCATTAGCCATTGGTTATTGAACTCAATCTCCTGTTCCTCTCCCCTCCCCAGAGGTCAGAGAGTGGGGCTGAAATCATGCCTTGGTCTTTCTGGTGATCAGTCCCCATCTTGAAGCCATCTGGGGGCCCCAGTCACCAGTTGTCTCGTTAGCATATAGAAAGACACTCATCACTCTGGAGAGTCCAAGGGTCTTAGCAGCTCTTGTGTCAGGAAACAACGACTAAAACCAAATATAACAAAAGACGATCCTATCACTCAGAAAATTATGACGGTTTTAGGAGCTCTATGCCAGGAAGTGGGAATGAAGACTGAATGTGTATTTCTTATTACAACAAATATCACACTGATATATAGTTGTGCATCTCTTAACGACATTCTGAGAAATGCATCCTTAGGCGATTTTGTCATTGTGGGAACATCATGGAGCGTACTTACACAAACCTAGATGGTACAGCCTACTACACACCCAGGCTAGATGGTACCAATGTTATGGGACCGCCATCACATATGTGGTCCATTGTTGACCAAAATGTCATTATGCAGCGCATGACTGTATGCCTCACATAGTTGGATGCCCTGGGAGCCTGTGTCTGGGTTAGAAATAACTCAGCTCCTCAGCTAAGTTCCAGTCCCCTGACTGTGTTTGTGTCTGCCTTGGCCTCTTCTTTCCTGTCTTTGCATGGCCGACCCACCCCCAGCCCCACCTGACAACTTTATTTAGATATTGAATATATTCCCTCTGGTGACAGTAGAAGCCTCTGGGCCTGGGAACTACTTGTGAATATCTCCTCTTTGATGCAATGACAGTTTAACCCTCATAGAGTAATATTATTTCTCACATTTCCAGTTCCCTATGGAGCTCACGTGAGCCTCCAGGTACAGACAACCTCCCCCTCAGGATAGTGAGCCCTGGAGGGGCACAACACAATTTTGTGTCTGGCAGTCCTGGGTCCCAGAACTTCCTTGACCAGCTGTGTGTGTGCATTTGAGTGAGTTCTCTCTCTCTCAGAGCCTGGTGTACTAAACTGTGAGATGCGGATCATAATACTTTAGGGCTAACACGATGACAAAATGAGATAAGGCATGGACAGCAGCTGGCTAAGATGTCATTGATAGACTTTATTGTCTTTTCCTGTCTCTTCATGGCAGGGGCCATATTTCCCATGTAACTCCTGTAGCATCTAACCCAGTGCCTACTTCCCTGTTGCTGCTTGGTAAATATTTGTTGGGGGAATTACTTGCTGCTGCTCTATTCTCCTGCACTTTTGTTGGTGATTTTTGCACCATGCTCAGCACAGTCACTCTTAGGGGTTCTGAGCATGTGTCCGGGTGGGTCAGGGCAAGTGAGAGTCAATAATGGTAGAAAGTAGAAGAGGGAGCATGTGGGCTCCAGGCCTCCGTGTTAGCTCTGCTAGTTTACATTTTGAATTGGTTTGGGAACAATACTTTCCTTTTTTAAGAAGGGATTCTGTGATTTTAAAGTTTGAAAATAACTGCCCTATACTTCAAACAGCTTAGAGGAAGAATTTAATTTTACAAACGACACAAATGTCTGTATCTTCATTCTCCAGACCAATAGCCACTAGAATTAAATGAAGTAAAAATTCAATTCAGTTCCTCAATTTCACTAGTCATATTTCAAGTACTCAATAGTCACAGGTGACTAGTGACTACCATTTTGGACAGTACAGATATGCATATTTCCATCATTGCAAAAGTTCTCTTAGACAGCACTGGTCTATATTTCATATTATTTAAATCATAGGACTTAGTGGGCAGTGGCTGTGTACTCCATGCTATGTTTGTAGGCTTAAAGGGTAAGTTGAATTGCCCATAGATGTAGGTTCAATTCCTGCTATTAATTTGCCAGGTGGCCTTCTGGACTGCCCCAGGTTCCCTTATCTGTACTAGAGAGGTCTGTGCCATATCAGAGGTTTCCATCTATTTTATCTCCAAGAGTCCCTTTGATTGTTACTTTGTTCTCTTGGACCCACACCCATGTTTAAAATAAACTGCTTTATTAGGTAATAATTGGCTTCCTCTCTCACTTTTGTTAACCAGTGCTATTTATAACTACCAACAAAAACCTCTGATCAGCATAAGATTACCAGAATTCTTATTTTAAGTTGAAATAATTCCAGCCCAAAGCTTAGAAATGAGGCACTGTGGTTAGCTTAGCCTTATCTCTGGTAATTGTACAATTTCCACGTGGTGTTTTTGAAATATTGAAAATAATGTATTAATTGCCCCTCCCCCTCCTTGTTACTACTTTCTCTCACCTTTAGGGCTTAAGGGTCTAACTTAGGAGTCTCCTGACTACATGATCACTTAAGATTTCTTTGTTTTTTAAAAGGGATTCTAGGTCAAAGGAGGTGAAAAATCCCAAAAGTTCAATTAGGGAACTTAGAAAATCAATGAAAAGAAGCCAAGTTATCAAATGCACAAATCAAACCGAAAATCTAGAATAGATAGACTTTTAGTGTAGAAAACAGGGTGTACAGTGTGCTTGCATTTTTAAAGTATGTATTGGGTGGGACTTCTGGCTATGGCAGAGTGGAGAGGTTGGCAAATTTTCACCCCAAAAAATAAAATATAAACCTGGGCAAAATTGTAAAAAAACCCCATCAATTTCAGGGCTTTGGAAATTGACCAAAGGGAAACAACAAATTGAGAAGCATTTAGTTGTGAAAAGCTGCTAAAATTTTATGTAAAAATGATGAGAGTCTGTGACCTTCGTGCCTGGAGAGGCTCCCTTGCCTGTGCTTCGAGCACAGTTAGCCTGGCAATTTTACCAAGGCAATACTTGCTGTGAAAACCAGCAGCCTCACGGTCAGAGGGGAGTGGATTTGATTTGGAATGACAGGTGAAAACCCACACCCTGCAGTGTTGTCAGTAAAAGCAGCACACTCAGTAGGAATTAAAAAAGGGAAACTTGCAGCTCTGCTAGCCTGAGGTTGCAGTCCTGGTAGGAGGGAGCAGTTGATGAGCCAGAAATTTAATGGAGAAATCCTAGAAATGAAAGAGCCATAGAAAAGCTCTATAAGCGCTACACTGATCTCTGTCGACCACATGCATATGACACATGCATGGGAAAGTACGCGAGAAAGGAAAAGTCGGTAGACTTGAAAACTGACTGAAATCTGAATGTGTTCTGCAACCAACACACAGATCCATCAGTAGAGATGGGTCTTATAAGCTTAGGGTGTTTGAGCACAACCTTTGCCCAATCATTGGCTGACCACTAAACCATGCAGACACAGCAACAATCCTTAGAGAGCCAGGCTAAAAATTAAACATAAGAACTAAAAACAAAAAAACTGAGTAGAGACATTAGTGGCCACTGCAGGAGACACAGTTTCTGTGGATTAAGTCCTGGCAAGTTAATAAAAATGCTAATAACCAACTTAGGAAAAGAAATCAAAGTTCAGAGTTGCTACAGTATGTCACCTAAAATGTCAAGTTTCCAATAAAAGTTAGGAGACGTGAAGAAATGGAAAATCTGATTTATACTTCAAAAAGAGTGTGACCCATACTCAGGGGGAAAAGCAGACAATAAAAACTGACTCTGAGCAGACCTAGAAGTTAGATTTATCAGACAAAGATTTTAAAGCAGCTTTTATAAATATAGCCAAAGAACTAAAGGAAATCATGCTTATGAATTAGACGGTGTAATGACAGTGATTTGACAAATAGAGAATCTCAATAAAGAAATAGACATTGTAAAAAAGAACCTAATGGAAATTTTGAGTTGAAATACAAAATAACAGAAATTTAAAAATCGACTAGAGGAGGTCACAGAAGAAAGAATCAGTGAAGATGAATACAGATCATTAGAAATTATTCAATCTGAAGAACAGAGAGGAAAAAGATTAAAGAAAAATAAACAGGGGCTGGCCTGGTGGTGCAGTGGTTAAGTGCACACTTTCCACTTTGGTGGCCTGGGGTTCACCAGTTTGGATCCAGGGTGCGGACATGGCACTGCTTGGCAAGCCATGCTGTGGCGGGTGTCCCACATATAAAGTAGAGGAAGATGGGCACGGATGTTAGCTCAGGGCCAGTCTTTCTCAGCAAAAAGAAGAGGATTGGCAGCAGATGTTAGCTCAGGGCTAATCTTCCTCAAAAAAAAAGAAAAATAAACAGAGCCTCAGAATCTGGTGGGAAAACATCATGCATACCAACAAACATGTAACTGGAGTCCCAGAAGGCTAAAAAAAAGTGGGAGAAAAATATTTAATGACATAATGGCTGGAAATTTCTTAAATTTGATGAAAACATTAATCTACAGACCCCAGAAGCTCAACAAACCTGAAGTAGGATAAATACAAAGAGATCCACACCTGGACACATCAGAGTCAAACTACTGGAGGCTGAAGATGAGAAAAATCTTGAAGCCAGTGAGAGAAAATGACTCATCGTGTGCATTGGAATGATACAATTAATGGTCAACTTCTTGTCAGAAACCATGGAGGTCAAAACATGGTAGAATGATATATTCAAATCGCTGAAAGAAGAAAGAAAGACTGTCAACCAAGAATTCTATATCTAGTAAAACTATCCTTTAATAATTGAAATGAAATAAAGATATTCCCAGATAAAGACTGAGAGAATTTGTTGCTAGACTAGCTTTACAAGAAATTCTAAAGGAAGTTCTTCAGGCTGAAAGGAAGTGACACCAGATGGTAACTTGGATCCAAAAGAGAAATGAAGAACACAAGAAATGGTAACTATGTAGGTAAATATAAAGGACTTATAAATATATCTCTTTTCTTCTCTTAATTTCTCTAAAAACTGTAATATTCTGGAAAGCTATAACACCATTTTAAAGCTTATAACACATATATGTATAATATATAAATAGTAGCATAAAGGAAGGGGTGAGATGGAGTTATATTGGAGCAAATTTAATATTTTACTGGAATTAAGTCAGTATTAACTTGAACTAGATTGTAACAAAGTAAGATGTATATTTTAATGCCTAGAGCAATCACTAATAAAATACATTTTATTTTATAACAAAATTTTATTTTTTATTTATTTTATTTTATAATAAAATAAAATACATAATAAAATACTATTAAAAATAGTTTAAAAATCATCAGTGGAATAACGATGTTACACTTAAAATGTTTAACATGAAAGAAGATAGTAAAAGAGCAAGAGAAGGACAAAAAAATCTGCAACATATAGGAATTGAATAGCAAAATAATAGGCATAATACAATCCTATAAATAATTACATTAAATTACATTACTAATGATCCAATGAAAATTCAAAAATTCCCACATTGGATATAAAACAAGATCCAATAATATGCTGTCTATAAGAGACAAACTTTAAAGATAAAAATAGGTGGACAGTGAAAGGGTAGGAAAAATTTACTGTGTAAACAGTAACCATAAGAGAGCTGGAATGACTATACTAATATCAGATAAATAAACTTGAAGATAAGAAATATATTGGAGACATACAGAGGTATTTCATCATGACAAAAATGTCAATAAATCAAGAAGATATAATAATTATAAGTGGTATACACACCTAACACCAGAGTACCCAAATACAGGAAGCAAAAATTGACACAGCTGAAGAAAGAAATTGACAATTCCACAACTATAATTAGAGATTCCAATACTCAACTCTTGCTAATTGACAGAGTAACTGAGCAGAAAATCGATAAGGGTAGAGAAGACCTAAATACTCCAACAGCAGCAGAATACACATTCTTTTTCAGTGCACGTGAAACATTCTTCAGGATGGATCATACGCTAGGCCATAAAACAAATCTAAATAAATTTAAAATGATTGAAATTATTCAAAAGATGGTCTCTGACAACAATGGAGTTAAATTAGAGATCATCAACAAAAGAGACTTGGGAAATCTCAAATATTTGGAAGTTAAACAATGAGCTTCTAAATAACCCAGGGACAAAAGAAGAAATAAAAAAGGAAATTTAAAAACATTATAAATTTAATGGAAAAACCCCCACAACATATCAAAATTTATGCGGTGCAGCTAAAGCAGTGGTTGAGGGAAATTTATAACACTGAATACCTATATTTTAAAAAAAGAAATAATGCAAGTTAATTACCTCAATATTCACTTTAAGAAATTAATAGAAGAAGAACAAATGAAACCTTAAGTAAGCGGAGAAAAGGAAATAATAAACAGTAGTATGGAAATCAGTAAAATAAAAAACATAAAAACAATATAGAAAATCAGTATGTACTATGAAAAGATTAAAAAGAAAAAAAGATAAATCTTTAGCTAGACTGAATAAGAAAAAAAGAGAGAGAAAAGACACCAGACACAAATTATCAACATTAACAGTGAAAGAGGGGGCATCACTACCAATCTGGTAGAAATTAAAAGGATTTTATGGGAACATCATGAAGGGCACAAATTACCAGAACTGACTCAAGAAGAAATAGAAATTCTGTACAAGTCTATAACAAGTAAAGTAACTGAATTTGTAGTTAAGAACTTTCAATAAAGTAAACTCTGAGGTCTAAATGTTTTCGCTGGCAAATTCTACCAACATTTAAGGAAGAAATAATACCAATTCTATATAATCTTTTCCAGAATACAGACGAGGAGGTAACATTCCAACTCAATTTATTAGGGCAGCATCCCCCTGACACCAAAACCAGAAACAGATACCACAAAAAGGAAAACTGTAAATCCAGATTCCTCATGAACACCCATATAAAAATCCTTAACAAAGCATTAGCAAATCAAACCCACCAACATAAATAGAAAGATAATACTCACAATGTAGAAGGGTTTATCTTGGTAATCTAAGTTTTGAATAATGATTGTCTCTGGATCCTGGGATTATGGGCAGTTTGTTTTCCCCTAAATTTTCATAATGAACACAGTTTAGTTCTTCAACAAGAATTTAAATATTATTATTTAAAAGCAATATAAAGAATTTTCTTTCAGTAATTCCTGGAGTACACAGGAGCAGAAGAAATATTGATTTAGGTGAAAGATTCACAAAGAAAGGATGTTTCTCATTTTCTACAAAGTAAATTATGAAATGAAAGCATGAAACAAAAAATAGTAAACAGTAAATGTGACAGGATGCCCTCTCCTCTTTACCACCGACAAGCAGGGGTCAAGCAGAGTCCTTGGTGAAAACCAGGGACCTCTCACCCCCCCAGCCCTGCAGAGGAGCCACTTTTCCTGCATGACTGGGACACAAGGACATGAGTCAGGTTTTGTAATTTGCATGGCACTCAGCTCCTCTTTGAAGGAAATGTGACAATGAAGTCATCAAAGCGGCAATTTTTAGAAATAGCATGACATGTGCGGAAAAGAGAAATTCCTAAGTAGTAATTCATTCCCTGTTCTTAGCTGGGACCTTGAACATTATTATAAATAAACAGTTACTCTAGCACCAGACTGAAGGAGATTCTCGCGCATTTGAGAAACGCCGTCTCTTCTGGCGGGAGACCGGAGCTAGTCCACCTCCGAAAGCACTGGTAGAGATTTTTAACGGAGCTTTATTTCATATTTCATTTTATATTTTGTTTTGTAGTTTGCAGAAGGAAACAATGGTTGATAAATAGAGTTATTTGTCTCCTTATCAAGCTCCCACTTTCCCTGAAAGTCTGGCTCACAGCTCTGGTGACATGGACCTTCTTCTCCCGCCTCAGTTTGGACTCGAATGGGCACGTTTGGCGGCTCCATTTTGCAACAGGTGAGCCAGACCCACTGAACTGGTGCTGATGCTGCTGATGACCGGGTGGCAGGCTTGGGCATGCGATCCCTCTCTACCTGGGCCCCAAATGCCTCCCCACCTATTTGACAATGCCTCAAATTCCTTTAACAAAAAGCGTCTATTTACATAGAGACAGAAGGTCTGAAGTGCTGATAACTGTAGGAGAGGACCTCCATGGGCTGGTACTTAAATTAAAATGCAAATGACTGACACAGCGCCAGTTCAGAGAGCCGACTGCCCAGAAGTCTAGGTCCCCAAAAGGGAGCTTCCTGCAGGATTCTGCTCGTGCTTGGAAGCCATCTCTACACCAGACCTAAAAACTGCCTCTATCTTCTTGTCAAAAAACAGCTTTGGGTCCTCGAAGCTCTGGGGTAAATAATGAATACTCAAGAATTCTATGATGCGACACGGTTACTTCATACAAATAGTTACCACACTGCAGCTCTCATTCAGGGCAAATGACAAAATAAAACGACAAGAAGCACCACATGCGCAGTATGTCCCTATCTGAATGGGAGAACATGCTGGGCCTGGTTTATCGGGAGGAGCAGTAATTTGAAGCCTGCTGCGGCTGGGCAAGGAGCTTCCGACAAGTACAGTGGAGGCTGGCTGATTGGGAAGAGGCCGTGAGACAGAAATTGAGAGTTAGAACAGTCCACTTACAGGACAAGAGTCAGAGGCATGAGAGGCCCTGGGTTGGGGGGAAGTGTGCAGGGCACCTGAGAGGGAGGGGCCTGGGACAGCAGACGAGGACAGGCCCTTGAGGAGGCTGCAGAAGCCCACTAAGGGCAGGGCCTCTGGAGTCACTAGTGTGCTGGTGTGTCGACAGTTTCCACTGAGGCCAATTGTGTTGGTGAGGCCCTGACTCCCTTGGGGCAGCTGACCCTTCCCACTGCCGTCTCCCTGCAAGGTCTTGACTCAAAGGTCAAGTCTTCTATTCACTCCTGTGATGCACAGCACCAGGGTCACTGTTCACAGACCCACGACTGGTCTGCGGCTTTTCTCCGCTTCCCATGTCCCTGGTCTTGCTCATGCTTCTGTTTTCTGGCTCTGCAAGCTCTTGTTGCTTTCTTTGACATCTGATTCTCACTCTTCAGGCACCCTCCCAACACTTTTATAGAAAGGCGATGTAACGTGGTGGTTAAGCAGGTAGACTCTGGTGCCACACTGCCATTCGCTGTGCAATCGTGGGCAAGTTACCTAAGCACTTTCTGCCTTAGTTTCCCTATATGTAAAGGTAGGTAATAACACAACATGTTTTCATAAGGTTGTGGTAAGAACTGAAGGAGTAAATCCATATCGAGGACTTAATGCCTGGCATTTGACACAAGGATCGACTCTTGCTCATTTATTTATTCCTTCAGCACATTTGTACTGAGCACGCACTTGCCACGTGCTGCCTTAGGTGATGGAGATACAACGATGAGTACAAAAGAAGCACCGTCCTTGCCCTCAGGAAGCTTCCAGTCCAAATGAGACATGTTTAGACTTTAACCAAATAATTATGCTGTAATTATTGCAAATGTATTTTATATGTAATATAAAATGTCTGATTGTATTGTAAATGTAAATAACAGGATACAGTGCTGCAAAGGGGAGGTGTGTGGTTCCAAGAGATCCACTCATAAACAGGGAATCTCACTCAGGGAGTGAAATGTCTGAGGAAGGATGAAGGGCATCTCTGTTCCTTGCTCCCACCTTCTCGCCTGGCATCTTGAGATACCCACTGGCTATCCCTTGGACTGCGGTTCATGAAAAGGAGCCAGTTAGCTCTTTAACCGAATTGGTGCCCCAGGATTGAAACACTATATTATAGAAACATCAACTACCGCACAGTGAGTCCAGAGAACACAACTGAGATCTTCCTGGCTCTACCACGAGCTGTGGGACATGAGACAAAGCCTCGAATTCAGCTAAGCCTCAATTAACCAGTCCTGGGGTTAAATAACCAACATAAGCTCTATGCCCAGAGGTCTGTGTGGGCCCTGATGCCTGGGGAGACCCCTGACTCTGCTGCAGGTGGGGCCAGCCTTGTTGGTTGGGTCCTGTCCGAGTACAGGGACTATTTCAGGCTCTTTCAGAGCCATCATACCCAAGGTGACAAATTACAACAAAGGTGCTGAGGAGAATGGAAAAGTCCAATGACTACATTATACATGTTTAAAACTGTTCAGACTCTCAACTCTCAAAGATATGGCTTGATATCTTCGGGAGAATGCACAAGAAAGTGGTAACTGTGGTTACCTCTGGGTGGCTAAATGAAAATAAAACATTTTTCATTGTATTCTTTCATACTTCTCGAATTTTGTACCAAGTATCTGTATAAAACTATAATAATTTACAATTAAAATAAAACAAATGATGAGATTTTAAAATAGAACATTGTTAAAAGCCACATAACCTGATGTAAAATATAAGATGCAATGGAGACTCTTCTTGTCTTGAAAAAAGCTGTGGTTTTTGTCTTTTGGTAATTTTACTGGGGCAAGCGATTGAAACAGAACTTTTAGGAATTCGTGGCTTTTACTCTTTCATTCAACAAAAGCCTACCATATTCCAGACACTGTTCTAGACACTGGAGTTAACAGTGTTGAACAAAACAGGCCCCCCTACCCTGCAAATTTCCTTTCCTCCCGGAGTTTCCATTTTTGAGGACCAAAGTTCTAGTCCTGGGTATGTTACAAATTATTAGTTGTTGACCTTGGGATCTGTGAGCTTACACGTTCCCATCTTCATAATTGGCACTAACCAGGATCCTACACGGTTTTAACCATCGATTCTGACTCTAAAACGTCAGTGGCACATATGTAGTAAGCTACACTAGGCACTGTACTAGTTTTCGACAGCTGTCTAACAAATGACCACAAATTTACTTTCTTACAGTCTGGAGGTCAGAAGTGACACTGTCTGACTGGATTAATATCAAGGCGTTGGCATGACTGCATTCCTTTCTGGATGTTTTACATGAGGATCTGTTTTCTTGCCTCGTCCAGCTCCTAGGGGCTGTCTGCATTCCGTGGCCGGTAGCCCCTTTGTGCATCTTCACAGCCAGCAGCAGCAGGTCCAGTTCTTCTTACGCTGCCTCATCTGACCCCCCCCCCCCCCCCCCCCCCCCCCCCCCCGCCCCCCTTTTTCTCCCGCCCCCCCCCCCCCCCCCCCCCCCCCCCCCGCCACTTCCATAGTTAAGGACTCCTGCGATTACATTGGGTCAACCAGATAATCTAGGAAAATCTCTCTATTTTAAAGTCTGCTGATTGGCAATCTTAACTCCATCTGTAATCTTAATTCCCTTTTGCCATGTAACATAACATATTCACAGTTTCTGGAGATTAAGATGTGAAGGTCTTTGGGGCACCGTTATTCTGCCTAATATAGATGTTAAATAAGCAAGGTGAGCCAGCAGTTCTCTGACTTCTGAATTTCACAAACTAAATAAACAAGCTACTCTGGTTCTCTACTTTGGTGTAACAAATTATCCTCAAATTTGGCAGTTTAAAACAACAAAAGTCATTTATTTTCCTCACAAGTCTGTAATTTGGGCAGGGCTTGCTGGGACTCCTCTTTGCTCCAGGTGGCATCAGTTGTGGCATCTCCACTGGGGCTGTAGGATCCCCTTCCAAAAGGGCTCACCCAGTGACTCGTAGCTTGGTGCTGGCTATCAGGAGCTCATGCAGGGCTCCAGGCCAGGGACCTTGCTTCCTCTCTCTATGGGCCTCTTTTCGTGGCTGTTTGGACTTCCTAACAGCATGGCCGTTGAGTTCCAAGAGGCCTGGGAGGAAACTGCAAGGCTTGCTATGCCCTCATTTCAGAAGGTCTAGACTGCCACATCCACCACATTTCACAGTCGCATAAGTCACGGAGGCCCCCCAGCTTCAAGGGGAGGCAAAGCAGACGGACCTCTCAGTGAGAGAAGTAACAAAGAATTTGAGACCCTCCTTAATCTACTCCACACACACACACACAAACACCCTCACAAACAAACGAAACCAAGCACCAACATAGTGTTGCTATATTTTATTTTGATAAATAGGTGCAAAACCAAAAATGTTCACATCTATTGTATTTTCCCATCTGTTTCTTAACAGTAAGTACTTTTTTCTTCTACCAAAAATGTAGAAAGCCCATAGTCCAAGAACAAACGGCAATTCTTTAAAATTGCACAAATTTAGCTTAATGAAAAACTCATTATGCCACGCTTGTTTTTCTCATTTCGGCTTAGGTAGAAAACTAGGTCGCGGATGGGGCATCCAGACGGGCCTTGGGAAACCACAGGCATAAGGCACGAGTGCCTCTGTGGTTCAGAGCAGCAGTCCACTGCCGCCTCCTCTGCCTGGTTTGCAGCCAGACTATCCGCGAACCCCACGTCCTGCTGGCTCTGGGAACTTACTGTCCTATCCCAGTCCTCAGGGAGCTGCCAACCGACTCATAGGTGGAAGCATCCGCCTGTTGTCTGGGGTTTGCCCTGGGGCCTCCATGACGGGGCTTTTTTCTGGCTGTGTCAGGTTCTCCGTCCCGGCTTGGGCTTCTTCCAAGGTGGCTTTTGCTCTCTGGGCTGGGCTGTTCGGACTCTGCAGGCCTGGACAAGGCAGTGATACAGCCGGCCAGAGGCAACGGGAAGCCTGCCCGAGACCACTGCCATCACCTCATCTGAGTTTATCAGACACCCTTGAGGAAGCTTTTCAGCGCCAGCCAGCCACCACCCTTGAAATTCCGACGCCTCCAGGTCCCACAATGGAAATGTTTTGCTAGATCAACAAGGAACCTTTACTGGGTCCTCTGAGACCAAGGATGAGAAGATCTCTAGGCCAAGTCAACTCTGTTTCTGTGCCTCGCCCACCACAGCTAGACCCGGGCAGGGCACAAGGCCTGGATTAGGCACACAGTTCTCAAAAGGACGACCGAGGTCTTACCTGTGGAAAAGAATTACCCGCTCACAGTCAGCTCCTCAGGTGGTTGAGGGTTGATTTCTTAAGTGTCTCTGAGCTGCACAGAGAAGCACGTCAGAGGTGGGGGGCAGGCGGGCCAAGCCAGGGAGACTCACGTGCTGAACCACCGCCTTTCTCCAAGCCCTCAGCGTTTCAGAGAAGCGGGGTCTGACTCCACTTTCACTTCACAAACGTCAAACTGGGACATTTCGAAAATCCTTGATGCAGAGGGAGGAGCTAGTGTTTATTGTTCACCCTACTCCTTTCAGGTAAACAGTTCCTTCGTAGAGAAATGACCTCAAAATGGACTTTTGGTAATGAAAGGTTATTATTGGAGCAAAAGGGCAAACTGGAAACCACAATCATCGTCTTTTCATGTATCTTGGAAAGATGTCTTGTTTTTAAGGAGAGGTGGGGTGAGGGGGCGAGAGCACGTCCTCTCAGTGTTTCCCCTGATGAGGGACATCAGGGAGCAAGACTGGG